>NC_071257.1:24148680-24333680 GCF_023375685.1 Ictalurus furcatus | reverse complement strand
CTCCCGCAGCCATGTCTTCTGAAGGTTTTCGGGCTGGAAGGGGACAGGAAAGAGAAAACAATGAGACATTGAAACTATAAAATGTCAAGAAGAAAGTAGTTTCTTAGCAGTGCTGCTTTAGATCTGGGATAATGTAAGCAAGTGTCAATTGTTGACTCTCTTAAGTCAAATAGAGACAAGCAGAAACACGCATTACGCATGTCAAGCCTGGAGATTATGCTTAACTTCACACTGAATAACTCTATGTCCAGCATGAACGTACAGTCTATGTTAATGGACCTTAGTTATGGCGAGATATCTACTGACACACCACATTCCCTGGCCTGTTTTCCTGAAAGCTTGCATACTACACTGCATTTCTCACCATTCTTTTTATATTAGTTGTTATATTCTTATATTTATTTATTCAATTTAGTGAATGTATAGCTTCATAGCCCAAATGGCCCCTGATAGCAGTCCACACTTACACTAATAACAACAACCACCGTTTAAAAAGGCACTGACTCAAAACCTTTTGTGAATGATGCAGTCAGTCACCGCACTGAAGAGTAGTGATAAAACACTGCTTGAGATCAAGGTTTTGACAACTCACCCACAAGAAATAAAACAGTCAGACAGTGCTGATGAGTGAATATCTCAAGTCACCGATGAGTCATGTTTTCCATCAATTTACAGTCTAGTTAGCTAATTAATAAGCTTGTTTGAGTTGACACAATCGTTAAATGCAAGTTCAGCTATATACTAGCATTAATTTGTTTACAATGTGGCATGCATAAAGGCTAAAAATTTGCCAAAATATAAGATGGCACGGCATTTCGAGTTTGTTTTCATTTCTAAAATGAGTGATGACATTTGTGGCATTTTCGGTCTGAACTTTTTTACTTTTAATATGTTAACATAAAATGTGAATTTGTGAGTTTACTACACACACCACTACACTCTTGAGTTTCATCATTTTTCAGTTTGTGGAACCCCAGAACTTAGGGTTATTAGTCTTAGAAAAGCAGAGAAGAACTGCAGGTTCGAAAGCTAGAACTAATAAACAATCAAAAACAGTGGTTCTCAATCCAGACCTCAGAGCCCCCAGTGAATGGTCCACATTTTTAGCTCTGTACCTGGTGCTGTGCAAGTTGAGATAGAGCAAAAATGTGGCCCTGACAACTAGTTTCAGAACCACCGATCGAAAGAACACTTGCTGAACCCTTGCTCATATCAGCCAAGAAATTCTGCTCAAAATCTGTTCATGAATCTGTAGCAAGGGGTCGAGCCAGCACTTCCACTTAGCTCCTTAGTGGTAGGCTGATGCAATATTGATTTTTCTCTGCTCATGAGTTACCATAAAATAAAAAAAATTAAAAACATGATTAATGATCCAGAATTGAGCATTCCCACTTTTTCAGGTTTAAGGAGACTAGGGGAGGCTTAAAAATACTATGAGGCAATCACAAAAACTGAGCTAGATGTTGGATTTTTAAAGTCTGCCGTAATGCACAATAAACAGTTTTAAAAAAAATAATAATAATAATAAAAAAAATTGTAAACCTAGTAAATTTTTCAATTTATATCTCTTACAATTAACTTACACAAAGCTGACATTTTCACTGTTGATCAAATTAAAAAAATAAATAAATCTCATTTTTGAGCGATACGTTATACTCCCATGTTATACTCCAATATATATTATACTCCAATGATATACTCCAATAGTCGTTATAACTCCAACAGACGTTATACTCCAATAGACGTTATACTCCAATGATATACTCCAATATGCGTTATACTCCAATATACGTTATACTTGAATGTTATACTCCAATATACGTTATACTCCAATGATATACTCCAATATACGTTATACTCCAATACACATTATACTCCAATGTTAACTTGGAGAGCATAATGGTTGGCAGGTCTGGTATAATATAATATAATCAGAGTAAACATTACTGTATATACTGGTGGTGTAAGAATGTGTAGGACAATTAAAATTGTTATATAGTACAAGGTAGTATGATTTTTATTTTTTCATTTTCTAATGAAAACATTTACGGCATTTGGCAGACACCCTTATCAAGAGCGACTTACATTTATCTCTCCTTATATATATTATATATATACACATATTATATATATATATATATATATATATATATATATATATATATATATATATACACACACACACACACACACACACACACATACACACACACACACACACACACAACCGAACAAGAGCCTTGTTCAAGAGCCCAGCAGTGACATCTTGGGGGTGCTGGGATTTGAACTCACAACATTCCGACCATTAGTCCAACATCTTGTCCACTGAGCTACCAAAAACATTGTGACATGTCTTAGTCACACCACAGAGCTGTTTCAATATCTCCTATCACTACAGAATTCTAAAACTGTTCGTATTTTAACCCACTCCAAAACAAACCTGTACACTCTGAGCAGCAGTAGCCTAATGCTCTTCCAGCTTAGCAAATCTTAAAAATAGCACAAAATCTGTTTCTTCACTTGGTTCATAAGTCTGGTTTGATCCAGAAAACTATTCCCAGGAGCAAAGGAACTGCAATTTGAGTAGTAAATATGGGGAAAGAGGGGAAGAGTAACAGAAGGGAAGACAACACAATTCCCAGGGGTGAATAGGTCTCTCTCTCTCTCTCTCTCTCTCTCTCTATCTATCTCACACACACACACACACACACACACACACACACACACACACACACACACGCCTGCACAGCTATATAAGGACAAGAAAACTCAGCCATGTTATTAGTCAGGGTCAGAAAGACAGATTGTGTGAGAGTTAAAATTGGGTACACTAAATATGGACAGTAAGACAGCACTTGTGTTCCACCTGTATGTCTGCATAACTGGTTTGTGCTTGTGTGTCAGGGACAAAAGAAACTAGATGAACATCTGTTTGTTCTCAACAAACATCTTGAGACAAGAATAAATAAATGTTATTTAGCTGAATATTTTTGAAGACTCTCCACAGCACTGTGAATGTGTGTTTAAGAATTAGAGAGAACAAGCTGAGCCCTTGTCCAAAGTTTTCCCAAACACTGGACTAACAACCGGCCGCCCACTCACACAAAACTACCCAAAGCTACAAGAACTTTCACTTCTTTCCAAGACGTGGGTCTCAAAATGGATCTTGTCTTTACTTACCAGCCCACAAGGTTTTCAAATAAAAAAATGCACACGTTGCACAATACACTCAGGTGAGCGTGAGCCATCAAATCAGACTGAATAGGAAAATCACTATAGTTTGCAAAGACCTTGTTCAGCATGACAAATGTTCAGTATACTCATCACTTATAACTCATGCCTCAACACGTTTTAATATCTTGAATTATGCAGTATGTGGTATGCAGAAAATGAGATTCTATCCGTTGTAGTTTATGTTTAATGATTTAAGGCATGTGAAAAAAATATGAAAAAAAAATCCATCTAAAGAAGTACACACTCAGAAAAATGGCAAAGTGCGTCCATCCAGTAGCACAGTCTGTCAAATGGCACCTTCAAACATCTTAAGAGTCAATTCCAAGAACTCCCCAGACTGCCACTTGAGCATCAAAACTCCAAATGTGTAAAGGGAACACTTTTAAATCACCTTCAAAACAAACAATAAGCTGAAGGATCTTTTATAAAAGCTCGCACAAAAGCTTGGCACATTAGTTCACAAGATCCCTTGCTTTATCCATCCAACCATTTTCCATATGGCATATCCTACACAGGGTCGCGGGGAGCTTATTCCAAGGAACTTGGGGAACCTGGACAATGTGCCAACAAATCGCAGGGCACAATCACACACACATTCACACACTACAGAGAATTCGGAAATGCCAATCAGCCTACAGCACACGTTTTCAGACTGGGGGAGGAAACCGGAGTACCCGGAGGAAACCCCCGAAGCTCGGGGAGACCATGCAAACTCGACACACACAGGGCGGAGGCAGGATTTGAATCCCCAACCCTGGAGGTAAGAGGTAAACATGTTGCTTTATGCTCGCAATAATTAGAAATTGAAGTCTGGATGGTTTCTGCCTGCATTTTTAAACTTTGCCCGTTTAAAAACTGAAACAATAAAGATTCTAAACTGTAACGAAAACCTTTTTTTTTTTTTAATCTTTATTATAGCTGCACAGCAATCTCAATTCATTTCCCTTTATACCTCGTCTTCATTTACTGTGACCAATGACCCTGGACACTGTATTACATGATCACGTTTACAGAAGAAAGGGGGGAGATACAGTACCTTAGAAAACTGAGAGTGAACTGTAAAATGGGTCAAAACACCCATGTGTAGTGAAAAGCAACAAATTAATCCTAAACTAATGTTTAATATTATGTACTGAATAAAACGAAACTCTCTTAACAAACAACGACTAAATGTATCAAATAAACGAAAGGGGAGAGTGAGTCATTGCTCACACATACACATTATGCACAGAGCACGTTATTCAAAAGAACAAATTTCACCCTCAAGTGGTTTATGAGATACAGCAGGCAGAAGGATACACTGGCATGATTAATTATTTAAGCATTCATTAATATTGCACTGATCTACTTAACATATCAACAAAATAGTTTTCAAAAATTTGTTTTTATTCATCTGTATAAAGTGCTTCCCATGGAAAAGTGATCCATTTTAAAAACATAACTGTCAAGAGAGTGGAAAAAAACAAAAGCTGTGCCCACAGGCTGATGGTCCATTTAGCCGATATATCGTTTCATGCTTGTGTATTTAGGTTCATGCCGCAATAATCATTATTTTTTACAAAATATTATTATAAATATTGATTGTAGTTTTGTGTAAATAAATTCAGGATACGCAACGATCGTATCAGGGTGCAGGTCACAAACATCAAAAACAGGAAAAGAGCCCGCATGCACAGTGTTAAGTACTACTTAGTAGACATGCAGACACTTGAGTTTTGTCATGATGTGGGCGGCTGTGGATCAGGTGGTAGAGCGGGTTGTCCACTAATCGTAGGGTTGGCGGTTTGATTGCCGGCCCACATGACTCCACATGCCTAAGTGTCCCTGGGCAAGACACTGAACCCCAAGTTGCTCCCGATGGCACGTTAGTGCCTTGCATAGCAGCTCTGCTACCATTGGTGGGTGAGTGTGTGAGTGTGTGTGAGTGTGTGTGTGTGAATGGATGAAGATGGGTTAGACACAGTGTAAAGCGTTTTGGATAAAAGTGCTATATAAGTGCAGAGCATTTACCATCATAGAGAGATATCATAGACATGTTTAATTACAGACACCACACTCGCTGTGAATAAGTCTAAGTCGATGTTTTTAGTTTGTGTTTGGATTAGTTCCTGCTTCTAAATATTATATCAAATGAGAGATTTCCCCTTCAAAAATTGATAACAGACATATAAGCTTATGCTGGTTTCCTTTTAACTTTAGGAGAACACACTGCACTTCTGGTACTATAATATAATTAAAGGTTTATACTAAATAGCAGTTTTTTTTGCTATTTGTTTAACTATTCTAGTACAAATCTGTCTGTACAGGAGTTTTTTAGTTTTTTTGTTTTTTTTTTTAAATTGTTACAGTAAAAAATGTTTGATTTTGCTTTTTTTTTTTTCTTCAAATTTTGCGATGCAGCTTGGCCCAAACCTGCAGAAAATCTGGGTTAATTCTGAAAAATTGCAAGCTCCTCTGAATATAGAGGAGTTTGCTTGACTTTGCGTTCATTTCAGTGATTGCAAAAATCACGAAATCCTGGAGGGACTGACAAATATGTTATTAAATTAGTAATTCAAAGTGTAGACAAGCAGTCATCCCAAAACATAGTTATTTCCAAAATTGGTCAAGAGTCATTAGTAAGAGCTGTAATCTCAATTCTGAGCCCAAACAGTGATTCCTATTTCATCATGAATCATGCTGCCCTAATCTTTACTGAAATCTTTATTCAACTGTTTGGCATGTAAGTTGAAAAAAATTAGACAACAGGAAAGAAAAAAGAAAAACAATGCCGGAAACAACAGCCTACACACTTACATCCTCATCAAGAACTTCAAAATTTCTAAAATTACAAATTTGAATACCCATCTCTCCGGAGAAACCGGTATAATAATTGACAATATTTTTAAACAGTTTGTCTTATCATATTGGTCCCTAAGAAGCTCTTACATTTTGTGTCCTGTACATGTCTAATGCTACCTCATATTTTCCAATGGTTTCTTCCGTTTCTTAAGAAATATGTCAAAAATACCACACTGACATTTTGTGCACTTTGATCAATCAGCTTGTAACTCAAATGAAAACCCTTAAAATGAGTTAATCGATCATAAAGCTTTTCATAAAATTCAGTGACTGAAGTCGCTCTGGATAAGGGCGTCTATCAAATGCTGTAATGTAATGAAGTCTAGGTTTAGTCTGATACTATTATTACGCTTTCATACCAATTACAGCTAAAAACAAACAATTTTTGTATCATGTGCGATGCATGTAATGTTGATTGAGACAAGTTATACAGCAATGATTTATTTGGTCACAAAACAATGGCATCAATACATCAACAACAACAACACAGAACTGCGTGAAGAAAAATGTCAAGCTGCCTCAATGACAATACTTAATTTCAGTTCTGGTTCATTCATGTCCTAGACTACATGTGAAATCACAGTCTACACCTGCATATATTATACAATTTAATTTTGTATACTGACAAAGAACCAGCTGCTTTGCAGTTATATGTATTAGTTGGCTCTTGAGCAAGTCAGCTTTATTCATAGCCTGACTGCTTTTGTTGTTTTTTTTTAGCACTACTGAGTCAGACCTTGTGTTACATTGTGGCTTTCTGTCTCTGGTTTATAATGTGTGTGAGTGTGTGAGTGCGTGCGTACAAGCGTATGTGTGTTTAACTGTGGCTGTATCTAGCTTTCACTTGTGGCTGGTCATTTTGTAAAGAAAAACAAAAAAACAAAAAACGCAACACTTCTAGCTTTGACAGCCCTGTACCTAGATTATATTCAGCCAGATGAATGATTGTAAATGTGAATTCGAAGTGAAAGCACTGGTACGTGCAACAGTAGATTGTATATTTGTAAAACAGTTGCAGGATATCAGTGTTGAAGAGCAGTGACCTTGAGCAGCTGTGTATACAGGGTCGCTCTCCTCGCCACCGAGTGCCGCTCTCGAGAGAATGAGTGCAGAAGTAGGCCTCACTTCCTCTGGAGGTTTCCTACAAAATGAGGTCTGCACCTTCTCTCTTTTAAGCATCAGTTACTTTGCCGCTAATTAGAGATGGGTCTGCACTGAAGGAGGGCTAAGAATACCTCTGTAACTCGGTGAGGTCTCCCTTAATTACTCTGCCAACTCTTCTCTCTCTCTCCCTCTCTCGTGCGATCTCACTCTGTCTCTCTCGCACGCTCTCTCCTTCTGACCCAGTTCATTCTTAGTCCACTAAAATTCAGCTCAAACATCAGCTGCATGCTTTTTAAAAACCAAATTCAGAGCTTTTTTTATACTTAAAAAAAAAAATTAATAATAGTAGTAGTAATAATAATAATCATCATCACACACAGTGGTCCAGTCATTTGCTTCTAATAGCTCGTGCTTTCGGCATAGATGATGGCAAAGGAATTCTTTCTTAATTTCAACACAAGCTCTCTCTTAATATATGGCATGATATCAAATCTCTATAGTTATTCATTTTTATTAATGTTAAAGGATTTGCTGTGCTCTAAATCAAGGGATACTGCTTTAAAACCTGTGATCAAACTTTTTGTTCTTTTCAAGAAATTGAGATCAACTTTGTGTAAAAACACTGTTAAACATCCACCTTCACCTGATAATCCAATGCATGAGTCGATCAACACAGCGCACCTTTAACTGCTAACAGTGCTTCTGAGATTTTACCCAAGAACACAATTGTATTAATCTCTACTGCGTCCAATTGGAATGTCTTTCTATATAAATATATTTCTATATACATATTTCTATGTATGAAGTCAAAGATGCCTTCAAAAACAAGGAAATGACACATTTCCACATATAAAAATCGTGTATAATTAATTAGAAATTTAAAGGGTGGGGGGTTTCAATATTTGGGGTGACTACACTCTGCATTTAAAACTGATGCAGTTCCATGAGGTACATTTATGCAGTTTAGTCAGGATATTGTTTAAGTTCAGTTTTTCCAAGCATCACAGCGTGCCACGGTTCTCACATATTTCCATTTCTTCTAGAACAAGACAGCCTTGAAGTGGTCTGTTACATAAAATTCCTTAATGAGATTCAAAAACTTCTCTGTAGCATTGGAACCCTAACATTTGCTCCTTCACTGCTGACACATAAATGCAGACGACATTAAACAAATATACGACATACGTTATGTGAAAAATTCTGGCACCTACGATGTACTGTATTTTATCTCGAATCTCAATGCAAACTGGTCCTGTTTTTCTTTTCCATCCTCCATCCATTAAAGTGCACCTATTATAGTTTTTCAGATATTAGCTTTCATGTAGTGTGTTATAGAGCTGTTTGTGAATGAAACAGTCTGTTTCAAAGTTTCAAAAATCAAACAAACGGAGTTATTGACTCCCAAAAGAAGTACCCGATTCTGAACAGTGAAACGATTCATTAGTAATTCCAGACTTACTTCCTGTACTAACCTACATAGGTTTGTAACAAAAAACCCCGCCTATGGTCTTCATCGGCTGCTCGCAAACAGACGGAGCTGAGACTCATTATGGTAGCGGGCATTTCCTTTTTGACACACGCTGACAGCAGTAGACCAATCACAACAGACTGGGACATCTGACCAATCAGTACAGAGTATGCTCTTTGAAAGGAGGAGTTTAGAATGAATCCTTTAGAACGGATCATTTAACGAGGCATTTTTGACACTGGGGGAAAAAAGGTAATGCTGCAATTTAAATTATAAGTGTTTTTTGACCTTGGATGCATGTAAATCTATTGTATGAGACCTTTAAAACAAAATTAGGCACATTTCAAAACCATAATATGTGCGTTTTAATTGGATTTACACGCTCATTTTCATTGTCTAATTGCCTCCTCAATCAACAGTTTGGATTAACAATAAATTGTGAAAAAAAAATTATACCTAATATATGATATATACATTGTATTTCCAAACATCTTATGAATTTTATAAATTGTTTTCAAACTTTTCAAAGATCTGCAGGAATTCTGTCTTGAAAGACAACAGTGAGTAGTGGTTAGAGACACTTTAGATGCACTAGTGCTCTAAAAATCAATAAAACCCACTGGCATTTGCCAAATCAAACCCAACTCATTTAAAATGTACTATAAACAAATCAAGCTCGTTTAAAATACCTCACCTGACTCGTTCACTCTCTCTCTCACACACAGACACTTACATATCCTACGGTACAGAACACAAACCATGAGGCTGATTTAGATGGCTGAGGGGGAAAAAAAAAGTGTGCAATCCATTGTGAAAGCAGTGAATAAACCTGCGTTATGCAATACTCAGTGTGATTAATGAAACTAAAACTAACTGTATCCTAGATGAGCAGCTAAGAGAGAAACAGAGTGTGAGAAAGACAGCAGTCATGTTTCTTTCCAAATATCAAAATACAACTTAAATACCTAACGTAACTTCTTCAGAAATCGTAAGCGTGACCGTGCTGTGATCATCCGTTCTGCTTAGAAGAATAAGTATCCCATGTGCCGGGTTGCACGTCACTTCGTGGAAACACGTTCCTTACTGGAAGCGCGGAAAGACTGGATGGGCCAGTTAATCATATTGGGCAGGATTTAATCTCTTGTGTGGTTATTGCTAATAGCCACTATTCTTTTGTTCTGTAAATCAAAGCAGGATGCACTGGCTGATTTATTCTGGGACTGGAGATATTTATCATCATCACAGGATCTTACCTAACTGTACAGTATTTATAACATAAGCTCCCCAAAAGAAAAAAAAAGAAAAAAAATCAGTCACACACATATATACATATTATATATACATATATATACATATATATATATAGAGAGAGAGAGAGAGAGAGAGAGAGAGAGAGAGAGAGAGAGAGAGAGACACACACACACACACACATCTCATTTATTTTCAAATACTTTAGTGGTTACGCCTTCCCTGACCACAATAACAGGTTAGGTAAGGATACCACCAGAGTCTTTTCTTTAAGACCTGTGATGATGATGTGCAATTATCTATAATGATAAATATCAAGATTGATCAATATAGAAAAATTTCTCATGGTAACATATTTGGTTATATATACTGCCTACACAAAAGGCAACATCTGGCCAACAACTACCAATCTGTCTTTATGCTAAATTACATTCTTCCAGATGCAGAACACACTTTTTTTTGTGTGTCTGGGCACCTTATGCTGCAATTCTTTGCTCTCCTGGTGTGTTTGCACTGCAATTTAGCTCAACATTTTTGTTCTCACTATACGCTGCTTGAGGACAGAAATGTTCCCTGGTGATTTTGTTTTGATGGTGTGATCCCTCCTGACAAAACCCAGAAGAGAGAGCAGCGTGACACTGGCATGTCTCCACATTGCTTGTGCTGCAGCTCACAAAGCTGTATACAGTCATCTTTACAGCAGTTTAGCCATACTGTGATTCCACTGTCCACGTTCCAAAGTGTGAGTATGTTTCTGCGCTAGCTGCTGCAAAACACACCTACTCACTTCTCGATCCCTGCTGAGGAGTGCCCTTCCACTTCAAAAGCTTCATTACTTAATCCCTGCCTTGCTGTGTATACTGCCCAAGTGCCACTACCTCACATCTATATTGCAGGAAAGAAAACGACTAAAAATAACCCTCAGACTTAACGCGTGTACTTTAACAAAAGGAAAAGTTGTCTCAATATTTAGTAGAAAAGCACCAGAGCTCTGAACGTCGACTCATTCCTGATACTGACCTCCTCTTAGTAACAATTCTATGTTATGCACAGAGGAGTAGTTGCCTTTTACAAACTAAGATTTGTATCGGGTCAGCGGATTAGAAAATATGTCAAATCTAATCTAATGGCACCCCAGAGTGTCAAGTCAGTATCATCAATGTATCACCCTTTGCATCAGTGCATATTGAATACTGTAAGTAAGGGATAATCCGCAGCGAGGTGTGCATTACGTGATTTTATTGCATGGCGTGGAGGCAAAGATCCACCCGACGAGAAGCTGAGTGCATTAAAATGGTGTTAAGCACACTTAGCCATGGATTATCCCGCTTATACCAGGGTCACTTGCCAGCACTGACGATTTAAAGCGGTCATTGATGTTTGCAGTGCAAAATTTGACTGGAAGGATAAAAATTTTAGTTAGTTATTTTATTAGATCTAGAACTCTGATCGCTCTAAATCATACACCGAGATAAAGGAGTGTGATAAGATTACATTTATTTGAATAAATTATAATAAATAGTTATTAAAGAAAGAGAAAGAGAGAGATTGTGTGTGTGAATTACCTGCGTCTGTGCTGTGTCTCTACTAATAATGAAGCTATGAGTTTAACTACTGTATGCAACTGTAACTGTATGTTACTATGGTTACGATTGTTTATATGCAGCACATTAATTTAGAACGGTTATTAATTTAGAACCTAAGAGCCAATCAGAATAGGGGTATAATCAATGTTATTGAATGTAAGCTGTTCTAAATCTGTTCTAAGTCTTATCATATCAGATTTGATCATATTTAAGGGATCAGCTGGCACCCTATCTTGTACGTTTGGGCTGCATGTTTATGTGTGTATGAGAACATTTGATGTTATAGCTAATTCAATATTTATTTTTTTTAAGAATGGCATAACATTTTTGCATACTTGTAATGCTGGAATGCATGTTTCCTGGAAGGGTTTGCAGCAGTGCTCATTTATTCATTTATAATTCAGCAATATTGCACACACACAAGAGTGCAGTTATACTGAATAACAGCACAGCTGTGACAGCAAGATTGCATGTGCAATATTGCTTTTACACAACAGTTTTATAATTAATAAAAAGTAATATTGAGTAACTGACATTTGAGACACAATATGGACAATTTTTGCTTCATTCCTTGCACACCATTTAGCAACATGAAACATCAGTCTTGTGGATAATCAAATTCTTTGATAGTGTCTTGATAGTGGGTACTGAGAATCTTCACTTCCTTCCTAAACCTGCACAACGCTCTACTCTCTCAATCTTTAATAATAAGAAACCACCATGTAGAAACCCAAACCAAAACCTAATCTTAATTATTCTGCTGTGGGAAGTCACAAATACCCTAAGCAAATCCTACATTGCACCTGCCCACTGGTGCCTGCTTACACACTCCCTCCCAAACCCCAGACCTACCCCCCCCCCAAAAAAACTGAGGATTTAAATAAGAAAAGGGAGCAAATGTAAAAGAGAAAGAAGAAAATGAGATAACATGAAGCTCTGGCAAAGCACCGTGGTGATGTAATACCTCCTGAAATATAACCATTATATATATATATATATATATATATATATATATATATATATATATATATATATACACACACACACATACATATACACACATATATATTTGTCTAAATGTAGTTACTATCTCAGTTCATGAGACTCAAATATCTGGCACAAATCTGAATATTTTTTGTGATTAAAACCCATTTAAACAACTGTGACAACTGGATGATTTATACTTAAATACTATAAGCAACTATATTTAATTTCAGTATATTATATCAGGTAACAAGGGTTACCTGATGCCTGTCAGAGTTTTGAGCTCCTCATCATGGAAAGGAGGCTGTACAGTATCTGGGGAACATCAGCCAGGCTAAAAATATAGACTGAGCAAGGACAGAGCACTCCAATCCTGGCCGAGAGGGAGAGGAACAGAGGGAAAGAGCAATCTCTGTTTGCTGTCTTTCCTTGTTTGGATTGTTATGGAGTGTCCCTCTTCAGAGAGGCAAGCTAAGGCAATCCTCAGCAAGGGTCACTCATTATAGAACTAATTAGGCCGAGACCATGGAGAATGAGAGAGCAGCTAGAATTAATCAGTGGCCTTGACCCATTCTTACTGAGACAAGTGAAGACAGGTGGGGACGATGATGGAGAAGGATCAGAAGATTGATAACCAACAGAACAAGCCTGCAATCAGTACGCAGATTTTGGTATCATTAGTACAGGATATGACAACACACTTAGCCTAATTGAAACAATGCTTTCCAGGAAATATGAGGTCTGGTTGAGCTCTGGTACCACATCATTTCTCTAGAAGACACAAATTAGAGACTTCCCTGAGTGAAAGTCTAGAGCTACACTAATGGAACATTAGACAACCTAAAAGGCTCATAATGCTAGGATGTGGCTTTACCAGGAGAACAGGTTGTTTTGTGGGCACTTTTATGACCACCACATGAACCACATAGGCTTTACAAAAAAAAAAAAAAAAACAACACTACAAAAACACCAAATCTGAGATATTCCTGTCCACACCAGCTTTAGTCACAGGTGCTTTACAGTTGGAAACATTAATTAAAAGGAGTTGTGTCACACTGTGGATTTTTACTCACTCATAATTTCTGCTTTTAGGGTGTATGTGGTCATGGAGCAATCATAGGGTGCATGTGGTCTTGGAGCAATCATAGGGTGCGTCCTGTCGGTTAGAACAGGGAGTGGCATGATCCTCCAGCAATGGGGGTTAATAAAATTTAAAGTGTTACCAGGAAGAAGGCCTCCACATTAGACATCTCTATTTATTTCACTGTACTCTTATTATTTATGGAAAAAAATATGAGAGCCAAAGCCATATCTCCCTGTGGTTCTCACCTGGTTTCCCACTGAAGCTAAGCAGGGTTGAGCCTGACCAGTACCTGGATGGGAGACCTCCTGGGGAAAACTAAGGTTGCTACTGGAAATGGTATTAGTGAGGTCAGCAGGGGGCGCTCACCCTGTGGTCTGTATGGGGCCTAATGCCCCAGTATAGTGACAGGCATGCGATACTGTAAAAACAGCATTCTTTCAGATGAGATGTTAAACCGAGGACCTGACTCTCTGTGGTCAAATCCCAGGACACGTCTCGTAGGCGTATATAGTCCCACTGTCGAAATTCCCCCATTAGCCCTTTTCCATCAAGGCCCCCCTATTAATCCCCATCTCTGACTTGGCTACATCACTCTCTCCTCTCCACTAATAGCTGGTGTTTGGTGGGTGTTCTGGCGCACTATGGCTGCCGTCGCATTATCCAGGTGGATGCTACACACTAGGGGAGTTTGACCCCCCCCATAGAATTTAAAGAGCCTTGAGTGTCTAGACAAGTGCTGTATAAATGTAATTGTAAAGATCTGAAGTCAGAATTTGGCTCAAAGCCTGTTCAGCTTGTACATCTGATATCTAATGTCTTCTTGGATGGGCAAAATATTTTGGAAATGACTGTTATGTAGCAGCATGGTGGCACAGCTTGTAGCATTGCTGCCTCACAGTTCCAGGGTCTCCAGTTCAATCAAGAGCTTGGCTAATGTTTTCCCTGTTCTTCTCAGTTCTTCAGTTTCCTCCCACCTCTCAAAAACGTCTCTTGGGCAATTTAGCGTAGCCAGTCAACCAACTAAGTGTGAATAAATGTGTGAATGCTGTATATGGTGCCTCGTGATTGACTGATGTCCCATCAAGGGTATATTCTCGCCTTACGACCAGAGTTCCTGGGACAGGCTCCAGATCCCCTGCAACCCTGACCAGGATAAAGCACTTCCTGAAAGTGAGTACCTGAGTATTATATGAACCATGCATTAGTGTACATTTAACATTATATATTAAGTGGGTTTTTTTTTTTTCAGTTTTGGTTGTATCCATCATATTTCTAATTACGACTCATCCTGGGTAACAAAAGCCAGTAGAGAGAACTGGACACATCATGCATTCGCATGACTTCCTCAAACCAAAAAAGGCTCAAGTGCATGGTCAAACTACACCCTGTGGTTATCTGACACAGTCATTTGGCTCCAGTGAAGCAGACAAATTAGCTTTACTGAGCATTGAAACAGAGAAGGTGGTTTTGTCTAACTTAAGACTACAACATATGACAAGTTCACAAGATTTGGCACGAGATCACAACACAGAGGCATGCATACATTGTCCAAGAAACATTGCTTTATACAGCATATTAACTTCCTGGCAACTGCCTGGGCACTACTGCAGAACTGGAGGAAAAGGAACAGATTTCATGTACAAATCAGTCATTTTCCCCCAAAGGATTCCAATAATGAGAAAAGCATGCAGAGCTAAAAATTTCGTCCATAGGGAGTTCCACCAGCGAGTAAGGAGAGCCTTTCCTCCAGTTTCCAGTAAAACTATATTGAATCAAGGCTTTATTTCTAAACTCACAAGCACTTGGTTCAGGGAGACTCGTTTATGAATCACATATAATAACACACAACTCTATACAGAAATAAAGTTCTAAACGATGGTCAAGAAAGTTGTCCTTGGGCAAAGAAGATAAGGGAGACGGAAGCAAGAAATTGCCCTGAAGAAATGTCGATACCAGAAGTAGCGGACAAATCCCTGCTCCTATATAACCTATTCAATCAAGAATATAGACACAGCCACAGACACTCCATCCACACGCCATGAAACAGCTGCTATCTTTGGTACACTTTGGGGGGGGGGGGGGGGAGATACAGTCACTGGTTTAAATGTTCAAAAAATCTCAATTTTTCAAGTGACTTCGTTTTGTTTGAAGCAGCTAGTGGTGAGACAATAAGATAATCTCACGTGGCTACCGACAGGCAACAGGAAATAGGTCTGTGGTTGGTCGCCTGCAATGTTCAGAAAATAGTCTCTTGCTCTGGAAATAAGTGGTTCCTGGTCACATTTATTGTTAAAATGGCAAACTCTGGTTTAGTGAGATCATAAAGACCATAACCACATAATGAATATTTGCAGATGTCTATATCCGTCAAAGTATGCTCCCCCTCCTTTGATTTAAATGGCTCATTCTAATAAACTGACATTAATAACGAATGGTGGCACTTTTTGGATTAGTTCTTAAAGGTGTTACCTTACTGCCAGTCATTAGGGGTGATAACGTGTCACATTTGAGTACTGGGAAGCATATATTTTCTCAGTATACACAGTGACTATAGCCTGGTGTTCAATAATAATTTATAATACTGTGACACTAGGAACAGGTTCTTCAACGAGGTGCATAAGAAGAAAAAGGACAAACTCCTGGATTAAAGTCTTAAGGACTAAAAAAAGCGTTCAAATCCCACACATCCTGTAGACGACACTGTCCTAAAACAGTCAAAGTGTGTAAAAGTAAAAGTTCTCTTCCCTGCCCCACTTCTCTATCTGGAATATTCGGTGTCTGAAAAACAGTGATGCTGATTTCTCCAACTTTGGACATATTCACTTCTCAAGGCCCCAGCGGACCTGCTCAGGACTATAGTTAGTCTGATTTATAGCCCAGGAGTCATTGGGGTCAATATTGTTTACTTGTACAGAAGTAGGGATGTTATGGTTTGAAATGTTCAAGGTATGATAACATCACAGTATCATGGTATTAATCGACCATTTTAAAAACACAAGCCAGTTGTGAACATTAAAGAAAAATGTATTATGTAAACTGTAGCTGATTACACAGCCAAAGCATCTTCAGTGCAGTCACTTGTATAGAGAAACAGAGAAGTCTGCAGTATGATGTAGGGGTTCGTACTCCAGAATGAGGTTGCAGTGATTTTGGGAAGTCGCAGCTGGATATAAAAAGGGATGAGAACCACTGGAGTAAGGAACTCAACTGAGTAAAAATAAATTGAAGATGGGTAAAAGACGGAAATGCATTTTAATCAGCAATTTGAAAAAAAAGTCAATTGTGAGGTTCTCATCCTCATACACTGTGTCTAACTGAAACCGTGGCCCTATTCAGAAGCATGACAAATAAGAGAAATAAAATGCTCATAGTTTCACCCACACTTCTGATCTCAGGTGTTTAAAGACATTTTGTCATATGCTTTAGTCGTTATGCTCTGATCATATTTGGCACAACAACACATGTGGATGTCTCATTAATGTGTGAATTAGTCTCAGATGTGACGTAGTCTCAGCTCAAGTCACAACAAATTACTTGCAGAAAGTGTATTACACTTTTGCTCGCTTCTGAATGCCACTGTAACTTCTCATCAATCACTCCCAGTCACTGCCTATCCACGATGACAGCGACTGTGACACAGTGCTAATGTTTCATTCATTCATTTTAGTGTTATTGTCATATAGTAAATAAAATGAAAACTAAACTTTGTTTTTTTCAGTCTGAAAAAAAAAAATAAAAATACTACAAGAGTAATGTTCTCCCCGTGCTGCGGGGGTTTCCTCCGGGTACTCCGGTTTCCTCCCCCAGTCCAAAGACATGCATGTTAGGCTGATTGGCGAGTCTAAAGTGTCCATAGTGTATGAATGGGTGTGTGGGTGTGTGTGTGATTGTGCCCTGCAATGGACTGGCACCCTGTCCAGGGTGTACCCCGCCTTGTGCCCGATGCTCCCTGGGATAGGCTCCAGGCTCCCCCGCGACCCTGAAAAGGAGTAAGCGGTAGAAGATGGATGGATGGATGGACTACAAGAGTATTATTTATAAGAGGGCTTGTCCTTGGTGTGTCTCCAGACAGTTAAATAAATAAAATGACACTTCCTGCTGCCGGTTACATTTACTGAACTGCTTAATGTCATGTCTTCACTGTGTCTTCACGTAAGATTGCCAACCTATGTAGAGTTGCACCATATGCAACCATTTGCGAACCAAGATTATTAACAGATGTGCCAAACCAAAGCCACAAGCAGGTATGAGCACTTTTATTATATTCTTATATTGAAGTATGCTGAAAAGTTCATTGTGTCATTTTGATGGGCATCAAGAGTTTAAATCTTGAATAGACTACGTTGTGAAAGCTTCACTATATGGCGCAAAGATTGTGGACACCTGACCATCACACCCATATGTGCTTGTTGAACATCTCAGAGATTTCCCTCTTTTGCACTTATAATAATCTCGACTCTTCTGGGAAGGCATTTCACTAGATTTTGGCGTGTGGCTGTGAGGATTCTTGCTCCATTAGTGAGGTCAAGCACTGATGTCGTTCCAGGGTTACAGGTCATTCCAAAGGTGCTTGGTGGGGTGTAACGTCAGGGCTCTTCCACACCAACTTTGGCAAACCGTGTCTTCTTGGACCTCACTTTGTGCACAGGAGCACTGCCATGTTGGAACTGGTTTGGGCCCCTTAGTTCCAGTGAAGGGAAGCTGTAATGCTACAGCATGCAAAGACCTCCTACAGTTTGTGGAAGAACCACATGTAGGTGTGACGGTCAGGTGCCTTTTGTACAAACTTTTACCATATAGTGCATGTTTATACATAAAGCGACATGTGCAAAGACTATTACAAAACTTGTTTGAGATCTTATCCGAAACTTTTACAAAGCAAGGCATGCTAAGCCTAGTCTACGTTATTCATGAGCATGGAGAGAAAGAGAATCAGCCTGGCAAAGATTTACAAGCTTGCAGAAACGGTTTGGACTGGAACAAGCTCTTGTTCAGAGACCAGGAAAAGGAAGAAGTGTACAGGAGGAGTCAAAGGGCGTTTACAGCTACTATGGTGGTCTATTTAATCATTTCTCAGGAAAAACCCTTTCCACACACAAAGTCAGCATGGCGCCAAGACACCTAAGCAAAATGGAAGAATATGAATACTGTCTCACACAAGAACAGGCAGTAAACAGGAAATGGTTAGAGGCGTTATACACGAAGAGGTGAACGACTCTGTGCTTCCTTTAAACTACAGTAGGGCACCATCCATCTTCAGACCCTCCCTAATTACTCTCAGTCAGCTGTCACTGTTTGTGACACGGCCCACAAAACACAGCGGTCCACTGTCCAGCCTCGGTTTCAACTCTACCCTTACATCCTGATGCCTCAAACCCACCCGCCAGTCTGTCCACTCATCTTCCTCTCTTTCTTCTCCTGTCTTATCTCCTGCCTTTCTCCAGAACACGACATCCTGTTTGCTCTGCAAGCAGGACAAACACAGTCTCACAAAGAAGCGCACAAGACATTTCACAGGCTATCACGTTTGCAGTGTAGCGCTGATATCTCTGTAATTGGGCTTTTCCTGTTCAGGAGAGGATGCGAGAACGAGAGAAAAACACTACGGCTGTGCAAAAGGGTGGGGCGGTGGGGGGGCTGACTACAGGACATGTACTAGAAAACAAGATCATATTACACCAGTTTGCGCATCACTCCACTGACTGTCTGTTTCCGTTAGAATTGACTATAAAAATGTATTAGAGGTAGTTTCATATGTCTCTAAACTTTCTGATAAACCATGTTTTACACGCTTCAAATCATGTAGCACTAGATTTCTCCATATTCTAACTTAATGAGTGGTGGAGCAGCCTTTTGTTTTTATGCACCAAAAATCTGGAACGCATTACCATTAAACATTCCTCAGGCTCCATCTATTCATCCAGATTTAATAAAAACAGCTCAAAACATAAACATTTTTCACTTTAGCCTTTAATTAGCTTTTATTATTTGCCTTACTTTTACTGGCAAGTTATTTACACATATTTATACACACTTTCTTTATTTATTTATTTTTACTTCACATTAAGGTTTTTTGAGACAGTTGCCAAAAATGTTTGATTTTGCGGTGTCTTTTTTTTTTCAAGTTTTTGTTAGGGATGGGCGATATTTTATTGTTTGCGATATACCGGTAGAAATTCTGCCCAATATAAGAATTCCCGCGATGATAATGATAAAGCCTAGTTGATGACGTATTTGTGTGTGCGATGGTGTACAACCCATTTGCAGCTCATGTGCAGAGCGAAAACAAGTACGGCGGAAGGCGGACGTGAAGCTGAGGAGGAGTTTATCACTAAACGAGGAGCTAGCTCTACAATCTGGAGCTGGTTTAATGACAGAAAATCAGTTTTACTTTTAGATCAATGTTTGTGTTTCTGAGGCTCTCAAGATCACAGCTATCACTTGTTGCTAAAAACAGTGGTGAATGGTACTATATTTATATCGTCACTGATATCATTATTGTAATAAATACCAGAAAATATCGTGATCTAGTTTTAAGTCCATATCGCCCATCCCTAGTTTTTGAGCTTGAATTGGTGAAATTGCAACTGCAATAAATTAGCTGTACTCATGTTCGACGCACGTGAATCGAAGGAGGCTTTGACTGAATGCATGACGTCACATGATGTGTCTTGGACCAAATCTGCAGAACATCAGTGATAATATAGAAAAATCCTGGAGGGACTGTTATATGAAACTTTTATTGTTTTATTATTATTACTTGTGAATGCCAGTGCAGCTAGCCAGGCTGGGTTTGGCTAGTTATCAAACCTCTAAGAAGTTTGATTTAAAATGACTCTCAAAAGAAAACACGGCATCTACCACAACAGCTACACAAATACATGGTTTATTTGCCACTCTCCTGTGAAATCCCTGATTCACATGGGCTAAACCTCCATCACTATGTCAACTCATTCATCAGCTGAGGTTTTGACTGCTTCTTGAGAAGCGGCTTGCTGCAATTCAAAGCATGTGTATATCACATTGCAGCAAATCAATACAGAGATAAAACACTCCTAATGCTAGATTTCTCAGAAGGAGCAGACCACACTCAGGCACTCCTGAAGTAGCGGAACAGTTCAAAACCAGAATAAAGTGCACGGAAAACAGTTGCGGTCAAATTCAACGGAAATAGTCCTGTCGTTAAAAGCAGATTCTGCCAGACAGGCTGGCTCGCTTAGGAGTCTCTGGGCCGGCTATGCGTTTGGTGTGTAAGAAAAAAGTTTATATGAAATTATTTGAGTGTTCATTTCCATGACATAGTACTTGCCCAAAACCTCTTTATGAATTTGCTTAAAGATTAAGGATGACCATTTCTGTTCCTGGGAACACTGGCACCAGGCAAACCTCGCTGGCACGGCTTCTTTCTCCCCAGTGACATCTGTCCAGCTGTTGCACTACTAAACACTGAGCAAATCTAATAACACACAGGTCATGCTCAGCAAACAAAGCTCATCAGCGTTGTAGCATAATGTACCCTTGTTCCACACTTCTTTTACAAGACAGCTGTCTCATTTAGTCCTGATGAGGTGCCAAAGCTCGTAAAAAACCCGGTGGTGCCTTGCTTCCATGAGCTTTTGGTATTTACATTTGGAGAGGGGAAGAGAGAACACATTCTCCATCTGTCTAGCTGCAAAACCCCCACTGAAATTACACAGACACACAGCTCTCGACACTACAGTGTGCAGGTTAACGCAATACCGTCCTACCATAATAATTGCTGTCTCCTTGTTTAATTCAACGTTATAAAATTATCACTTGAACCACAGTCTGAAATTTGAACTACAGTGGTGAAAAGTCAAGAAAATATTTACTGTTCATCAGGATCAGATTTCCAGACATGTGATTGTTAAGTAATGTTGCCAGAAGGCATCTGTAGCAATTATGATCCATTTGCATGGGATCTGTGTGCAATAATGGAGTGACACACGGACCTAATTTTTAATACAATATCTGACCTTTACTTATGACCACTTCCTGTCAATTTCTATTTGACCTTTATTAAAACCACTGTATATAGTGGCTCTGCACGTTGCACTTTATCATTAGGTCATCACTTAATAGCATTAAGTGATGACCTAATGATAAAGACCATAACATGAATCTAGGCTTTACCTGTGTTTAAAAAAAAAAAAAAAAAAAAAAAAAAAAAAAAAAAATCGATAAGAAGAATCATTTCTCTGACAAGTCCTTTTTAACATTGTCTATTTTATTGTTCTGTGTTTTAAACTCAGTCAAGACTTGGTTTCATTTTGTTTTTGCCGGAAGGCAGCCGAGAAGAGCACTTCTGGAGTGTGTTTATACTGAAGAAAAAGTGAAAAGTCTCTTTTCTCACAGGATATGATGCAATCTTGACTAAAAGTCCAGATATACTCCTGTAATAATTGCCTCATCTCACCTCGCCTTGTAAAACTAGTCCGATCTTAAGATGAAAGAGACAGTGGCTGCATGGAAAAGTATCGCACATACACAGAAACACACTTGAATCTGTATCTTGAAAAAGCCAGTGGTGAGGTAACCGTCCAATCCTTTGCTGTGATTATCCACGAAACTGTGACACACCATACACAGATCACTCCCACTGGCTCACCATCTGCTGCAGGGTTTATTTTTGATGCTTTGACTAAGGGTTTAGGGTTTGCAGTTAGGGTTGATGGAGCTGTAGAGCTTTTGATGTTTCAGTAGGAGTTAAGCGAGCAAGTGTTTTCTTCCTCCACAGCTGGACTCCAATCTATGTTTCTAAAGAGAAGGAGGGTTCACAGAGAGGCTTGATGGAAGCAGATGGTATGAGCAACACTTTAGGCTAAGAGTAGGAACACAGCCTGACAAGTGGCCTGTGTAATACAGGACCGTGCTGTGGTTTGAGGAAATGTAGAACGGGAGCTCAGAGTTGAGGAAAATGGGCTTCGTTTCTTTCCGTTGTCCATATACACTGAGTCGCCAGGCTATCAATCACTAAGGTGGTGGCGTACATAAACTGGCAGCTCAGTATGTCTAGTAGGTAGGTGTATACAACAATCTGTATCTGTTTAGTACTGAACATCAGTACTCGGATTTAAGCGTGAAGTGGGCGTGGCTTAAATACTTTTTTTTTTGTGTGCGCAGGACTGCTTTTTTAATCCCTTTTGCCCACTTTCATTTTGTCATATGTGCCTGTGTCATCTTCAAATGATGTTTATGTTAATATAAACAAAATAGTAGTCAAATGAAAATGGCAGTTACTTTACATTCACATTAGTGAACGTGATCTTTCTTTATCCTGCAAGCTTCATATCTGACCCCTGGCTCATGCCCATGAGCTTCCTAGCTGACCAATGGCCCACGTGAAAATAAAAACCTCCTGCTCTTGTGACTTTTTTTGTTGCATCCCGTGGCATCCCAGTACCAATGTATGTATGTAGTGTCATAGTCTAGTCAGTGTCATGTGCTCTGTGTGTGACCCTTTCTGGCAAGGTTTTTTTTTTTTTAAGAAACTCAAATAGAGCACGTCTTTTTCCTAGTTACTAGATTGGTTGTATACCTAATAATATGTAATCTATACACACAAACACTTACTTGCCAGTTTATTAAGCATAGAGATAGTAGGAAGTAATAAACTGGAACCTCTGAGTGATCACAGGAATAAATATTTCAAATCTTTAATAAGCTTTTTGGCTGCAGTGGGAGCTGACAGTGTGGTGGGGGGGATGAATGAACCTTAGCTAAAACAGCCCCAGAGGGAAACTCCCTTCTTTGGAATGCACTAAGCCATGCCAATTCAGCCTAACACTCCAAAGTGCATACATGCAGGAAGCACATGAATGCACAACAATGAACTAACAGCAACAAAAAATAGTCATCAGTCAAGTGGTGGGGGAAAAAACAACAGAACTTCCAAGAACTAAGAATGACAATATTAACGACCAAGTTATTTTTTTCCTCTTTTTCTTAAAATAGAGCTCAGACTATGACATTAGTTGCAGGGTGCCTCCGAGGGCAAGTTAAGGGTTTTCTGAAGGAAAGGATGTCTTTAACTGAGAAGCTCCACCGCTTTGGGATAAAAATAGGCCTCGGAAAAAAAGGGAACTATAAGCTCTACAGCTGCTGCATTGTTCCAAAGTGGAAAATGGAAAATGCAGTTACCAGTAAACAGCATGCGGGCGATAACCTTAGTCCTGACCAGCAAGTTGCAGCAGTCAGTGAGGAAAAACCAGCACAGAACTCAAAGTTCACTTTAAAACTGAAAGCTCTCTTCACACCTATGCATTCCATCAAATGTGTATTCACTATTTGCTGTAGGTATGTGCCAACATTAAAATTTCCCTGTACTGAAATGTCCAATCTTTATCATAATTAACAGTGCTATCACAAAATATATATTTTTTAAAATATTTTTTAAAATATGTCTGTTCACATTCACAACTTAAAAAAAAAAAAAACAGCTCGACATTATGAGGTTTGCTTCTGTATTGAAGCCTGATGCTAGCTGAAAATATTAGGAAACATCAAGGTCTATCAAATATAGTCAATTAACACTGTATATGCCTACACACCTATAACCTTTGGTTCCATGATGAAGCCATACCTCTGAAATGGAAAATGCAGAGAGCAGGTAAACAAAGAACAGAGTGATAACTCCTCACCAGCCTTCAGACCCAATGGTGGTGATAAGCCTTAAACAAGAAGAAATAGCCACCAAAACACCACAAAAAAACGATTTGGTGAGAAAAGTTCCATTGGCCTTCCAATTTTACTTCAAGTGACAACCAAATTACAGTCATTGGAGATGGGACATGACTCACACTGCCCTCCCTGCTACTGACTAGGAATTAATTAGCATAGCTTACACAGACCAACCAAAGCTTCAGTGTTTGGTGGATTCCCTTAAGGCCAGACCCAAGCAGCAATATACAACCAACACCATTCAAGCAGCACAAATCTACTCAACTCTGTAAACATGACATTTTTTTAGGCACGTTTCCAAAACTCCTCACAACTGTTCCACTCATGCAGAGTGCAAAGGAAACAGGAGGCGCTGTGAGTTCAGGTGGAGTTGCTTTGTGGAGAAATTCTCAGAGGAAATGTAGGTGCAATGAAATATCCCCCCTCCCCAAACACACCCTAGCTTTTGGCTTAGGACCTTTTAAGTATCCACCACACATGGCATTCCCTGATCACCTTCTCAAAATGACTCGTTTGCTTTACTTAAAAGGTCTCTAGTGAAAACACGTGGCAATCTGATACTACCACAAAGACGACACCGGAGTTAAACTACATGGATTACTCTTCTGTGTGTGCACATGTGAATACACAAAATCACTGATGCAAAGCACGGGTTATTGTATTGCCAACCTCTACTGCACATTTGCCATAAATGGGCACCTTGTGGCAAAGACAGAAATACTGATGTTGCTCTAAGAGTTCTCTGTTATAGTTGCGCTAATGCTTTCCGTGAGTGAGAGAAACCAGGACCACTAAAACAGCCATGTACACACTCAAACACAGAGGCAAAAACACTAATTGTCTGTCATGTACACTGCAATCCTTAAAGGTTAAGTGTCTCTTTTGTTTTTTCATCTTATTTAATGGCTGATGTTGAATGTCTCGAAGAAAACATTGCTCCCATCACTCCCAACCTCTTATAATCCACCTCACTGTCTCCGACCAGTAAATGCAACTGATATCAATGCCAAGAATAGCAAACTACAGGTACATATAGAAACTCTGGAATAGCTTTCCTGTCAATCTTTGGTAGCAATGGACAATAACTAGCCTGGGTGCTTGGGACCAGCAGATTTCATGCCCAGGCTATTAGTGCGAAAGAAACATTTTCATTGGTATGTGGTTATGTTTAAACTTAATGTACTTCCTGGTGGTGGTCAATGCAGTAATTATAGCAAGTGCTTCTCGTTACTAGAACAGTTTTTACTAGGCAGATTACTTCGGGTATACAATAGGGCATGACAGACAATCTTTTCAGGGACATGCAGGCACGTGTTACGTAGGGACAGAAATGCCTCCACTACAAGTCTAGTCCTTCTGGTTACGGATTTGTATGCCAGAAATACCCTTACAATATTCTTCGAACAGGAAGCAAGCTATGAAAAACTATTTCAGACATTTGGCCTTGCCCTGACCTTGACCCTATTTGGATCAATTCCAAAATATAATCAGTCCATCTTTTACATATAACTCCTACAAACATTCAACCACTCGTTCTTGAGATATCACACTAACGAGGATCTCGGACGCATGCGTGGAGACGAAGAGACGAACACCCCATAAACATAACGGTTTCAATGATGATCAAAAGTCCAGCAAAGGTCGTCATCTCTCTTCTACTAGCACAACAAAAAAAAAAGAAAAGAAATAAAAACCAATGTCAGACTTGAATGATACCTTTCACATCCAACATGAGAACACCACATTCCACTGCTGAAACGTTGGCTGACATTTTGTAAAGGGTGCAAACAAAATCTACTACATGATCATGCACCAATTTGTTTCCCTTAGTCTGTATTAATGCACCAGCTAACTAGCTCAACATACTTCATTACATTATGTTAGCTGCCAGTTTTTACACACTGAAGTTTACACTTACCTGGTGGGCTAGCTAATAAATGTATCATTTGTTCATTCCCATCTGGGCTTGAGACACTCTGTTCAGTCAAGGATGAAGTTGACCTTCCATTATCATAGGGGTAAAGGTGGTGGACTGATGAATCGAGAGTTTTGGTGAACTAATGCAGACACTCATTAGGCCTGCATTGGTACTAATAACGTTTCACAGAGGTCACATACAAATAAAGACATTATATTAGTTCTATTCTCTCTCTCTCTTGCTCTCGCTCTCTCTCACTCACTCATTCTTTTCATAGCTCTTTCACTGCATTTACATTTATAGCATTTGGCAGATACCCTTATCTACAGCTACTTACATTTATCTCATTTATACAACTGAGCAATTGAGGGTTAAGGGCCTTGCTCAAGGGCCAAACAGTGGTAGCTTAGAAGTGCTAGGATTTTAAATAACGACCTTCCGATTGGTATTCCAACATCTTAACCACTGAGCTAGCAGTACCAGCCATGCTGAGTTCCTAAACCAAGCTCCTGCACCAAGCCCTTGCTCCATCATCCTTGACTTACCACTGACTGTGTATATTCAATATTCAAAAGTATATTCAATGTATTGATATACGTATTACTACCACACATTGATAGGTTTTGGTTTCTTCCAAGATTTCTTAATATTTCTTCAAGTTTTCTTGCTCTTGAGTTGCTGACTCGCCGTTAAGGCACTGATGTCTATAAAGCTGCATTAAGCAAGTCCGTACGATAAAAATCACCGCAAAAAATGAAATTCTAACTCCCCCTCCATGTACTTTTGGTACAGCCTGCACCACCCTCACGCTCAGGAAACCGTCAAAACAAGCATGGAAAACAAGTGCTCAACAGTCCCACTTTAATGACTTGGCCAGACAGCCATGTCACACTCCTGCATGATAAAAGTGTTCCAAATATAAAGAAAACAATTCATCGCACAGTGAAGACAATAAAGCTGTGTGAATAAAACTAGGACCAAAAAAAGCGTCTGACATCAGACGCAGCTCATAAGGTCAAGAAAACACAGCTATAATGTTTTCACACTCAAAAGCAGAACATTAGCGGCATATTTTGTTATAATTAAGACTTGCGTCATTCAAACTTGCAGCCTTCAAACAGTACTTTACCAGAATACATGCATTTCATAAGCTATTACACAAATTTATATATTTAACAAATCCCAGGTACAGTGACTGTATGGTGTATGCTGTACAGTGGAATGTACATTTTGAACTCATCTTCATCTTGCCGGCGTCTTCTCCCTACACGCACCATCTCCGACTCTGCTGGTGATTCCTTTATAAATGGGTCCTCATGAGTACAAATGACCTTCAGCTCCTCTAACTCTTTCCAATTTCCAGACATTTCTCCTGCTATTCTTTGTTGACTTTAGGATTTCTCTCCTGTTGTTGCATTACTATTCCCTGGTAACAAACCAGCTTCTGTCCAAACATGAGCCCTATTGATAATTTCCCAGAAACGGCACTAGGTCCTATCCAGTTCATTGACACACCAGTCTTCTCAGAACCTGTTACATACACAATTATTTACCACTTCCTGTCAATTTCTAATAAAAGTAGACGTGTAAAAGAGGCTCGATCTACTTAATATTAGGGATATATTGATCTAATACTGGGTGACATGGGCTTACTGAAGATAAACGAATGAATAAACAATGTGGATATCAGATATTGGCACAAAATGCTGGTTTTGTATTGGATTTTACAAATTCCAATATCCATATCCGGCGGGCACAGTGGCTTAGTGTTTAGCACGTTTGTCGTGGGATTTGAATCCCACCTCTGCCCTGTGTGTGTGGAGTTTGCATGTTCTCCCCGTGCTTTGGGGGTTTCCTCCCCTAGTCCAAAGACTTGCACTATAGGCTGATTGGTGTATCCAAATTATTGTCCGTAGTGTATTAATGTATGTGCGATTGTGCCCTGCGATGGGTTGTCCCCTGCCTTGTGCCCCGAGTCCCCTGGGATAGGATCCAGGCTTCCCCCGTGACCCTGTGTAGGATAAGCAGGATGGAAAATGGATGGATGATATCCATATCCAATTAAAAATGAATGAATAAATCATGTGGAAATCACAAAAGCCAATATATCCAATAATATATGGCTATATACTGGATATATTGTACCTTCTGGGTCAGAGTGAGAAGAAAAAAAAAGATTGAGAAAGACCAAAAAAGAAAGATGGAAACACACTGGTTAAAAGTTATGGTGTCTCAGAAGACGAGTAAACCAGGCCACAGGCCATTGAGGAAAATGAAAATAGAACTAGAATATAGTTAATAAGCTCTAGAGTCCAGTCCTAGCTATACACACACACACACACACACACACACATTCCACATTGTATAAACACACTTAATTCACTATACATCTGCCCATCACATACACACTCATCTACAGCACACTAAACAATAAGGATGATGCAGGTGCCCTTTGTTGCCGTCTTCTAAACACACACAGGCAAGTATAAAACCAAGGGCTAGTTTACGCCACCACAGGTCGTTCGAGTGGATGTGATTTGATCACACTACACTGATATGCAATGTTGAATGTTGACATGTTTATCTACAGGTCAAGAACAAAGGTCAAGAGCAAATTCAGGAAAAAATATCAGCCTGGAGCAATAGCTACACTAAACAGTCCTTACACTCATGTCAAAGAAGCATTTTCCATTAAACTAGGAAGAAACAGATCCCAAAATGATTTCAGAAATCCTGAGGAACCGCTCAACACCTCTGCCTTCTTACGAAATAAATGAATGCTCCTAAGTAAAAAAAATATATATTATTACCGTGTTATCACCTCTGCCATCCCAGTGGTTTGGATATATATATATATATATATATATATATATATATATATATATATATATATATATATATATATATATATATATATATATATATATATCCAAACCACTGGGATGGCAGAGGTCATAACATGCATTTCCTAAATGAAATAAATACTCTTTTTATTCTGAAACAATGAACACTTGGCTGATCTCTAGCAGTATCATGTTGCTGAATAATAACAATCCAATCGGTCACCTGTCAGCCTCCATGATAAAACTGTGTGGACAAATTTCTTAGCGAAATGAAGACAACACAGCACACCGTGTATCTGCGCTCGCTCGCACGCAAAGATGTGTCTATTAAAACAGAGTCAATGGAAAAGCACTGGAAAAATCAACAAAGCCAACCCAGGTGGAGTAGGATCAACTACGCAAAGTAGCTGAAACCAGACGTTTGTGTAAGTACGTATGTAACTTGCTCTCTCTTGCATGCACACACTCTCCCTTTGCCTGTACTAGGCTGTGATTAGCCCAACCCTTTTTTAAGCGAGCTCTGTCTTACGTCTTTCATTCGTGCTTCATGTTTACATTCCATCCATGCGGCACGTCGGAACACGCACGGCAAATGGAGAATATGAACCATGGTTTGCACACCCTGCTGCATCTGGATACTGTAGTAAGGGGACACCAAACTGCAACCCAGCGGTATAATAAAACACAGAAGTCCCAGTTCGACTTATTGTGAGCAAGCATGCCAGGTCTCAGATCCTCCCTCTGACAGCTCTGTGTTGGATGTCCAAAAGAAGTGCAGACGAAAAGACAGACGGCAGACTGTTGGGACGCGCTGTATACTCCCAGTTAATCCTAAGTAATATCTGCAGGCACAATATTAGTTAAAGTTCATGAATGCTTGAGAGTGTGGGCCCATTCATTAGTTGTTCTAAGTTTCATAAAAAACATTTTTTTTAAATACATGAAAAATACAGGGTGTTACTGAACATGCCCAACATGGGAAGATATGCAGAATACCAGTTCTCTACCAGGACTCAATGAATGTGTGTGAATAAAGGTTTTAATATCTCTAAATAACTTCAATCTGTCATCACTTCATCTTGAGGAACATCTTGGCAATGGCAGTTACCCAACATTTACTACACCTTACTAATTAACACATACTCCCTGATTATGGATACTGGTGTAAATTATAATACCAAAATGAACCAACACAGAGAATGCCTCCTTTCTTAAAATAGAAATTCCACAATAGCAAAAGCTGACCATTTTGGTTATACTGTAGCAGCTACCACTTGTAGCAGAGATTGACAAACTAGTACAAGCAGATTTTTGTGTCCAGGTTTTTAGTGTTTTTATTCGTATTTGCCTGGCACACAAGGTTCAACAACTATCCATCCATTCATTCATTTTCCATACCTCTTATCCTTACACAGGGTCGCAGGGAGCCTGGAGCCTATCCCAGTGAACTCGGGGCACAAGGAGATGGACACCCTGGACGGGGTACCAAATCATCGTAGGGCACAATTGCACACACATTCATACACTACGAACAATTTGGAAATACAATGCATGTGTTTGGACTGGGGGAGGAAACTGGAGTACGCAGAGGAAACCTTCAAAGCATGGGGAGAACTCAACGCAAACTCCGTGCACAGAGGGCCCAACGTTCTACAACCCCAAAAAGAAGGGGGAAGATAAAAAATTCTACTCATCATTGACTCTAGCTAAATGAAAATTGTTCATTTGGTACGTAGCTATGTTTCATTATAACATGCTTCACAGTGTATAGCTGAAACATTGGCCAAAGACTAGCTGACTTTTTGCTGAGGGTACAAACACAGTGTGCTAGATTATAAACTTTGTTAGAAGAGGATAATCATATACTTATTCACTTCCCTTAATTTGTATTAATGTGTTTAAACTAGCTAACTAACTTGCCATATTTTATTGCATCACGTTAACTACCACACTTTGCGTAGTCAGTTTTCAGGCAATGAAAATATAGGACTTGGCAGCACACTGGAGCTCTTACATGCTCAGGAGGTCTGGCTGGTAAATTGTACATTGGTCCACCCCTGCAAGGCCCTCAACTGATACCCAAGTGTCATTCAACTCACACTGTAAGGGAAGTGTGGTTATCTGCGCCTCACTTAGGGAGGGTGTGTATTTGATGGCAGCCTTCCCACATTCCCTTATGACTTTGGATCCGTGCCTGACACGGACATATTCCACCTTATCTCACTTCCTTACCTGAAGAAGGGCTCATTTTCTCTCCGTCACCAGCTATCTGAGGCTGTGTGGCAGGTTCAATGATCTCAAAGGAGAAGTGTTTATTCTCATGTCTGTATTTCTGCATGAGCAAGATTCTTTTTGACTGCACTTACTAGAAACGTGAACTTCACAAAGAATATATTTGTTTTATTAGCCGCACTATCTTCAGTTGCATCAGACATGTATGCGTTTACTGCTAAAGGCCACTCTTCTTTGGAATTTTCTTTGGAGTTTCGATCGTGGTCTAATGAATAGAATGAAAGAAATTATCCTCCTTAATTGCGCGTATAATTACTTTATGCACATTTTAGAGATTTTCTACATATCTGGTGTTTCCATGCAGCGTTTTTTTGTTGTTGTTTTTTTTTGCGATATCCCAAAATTCGTATGTAAATACAAGGATGGAAACATAGCTATTGAGTAGTAAATGTCTATAAATAAGATACCTTTTCTTTCATATATAAATTTTTTTTTTTAAAGAATAAAAGTGAAGCTGATGTCAGTCCATTATTCTCAGTATCACTCATCTCACCAGATGTTTACTCAATTTTACCCAATAAAGAGGAAGTTTGTGCCAAGGACATCACTTATCCGTTACACGAAAACAGATTTGAAATCTAACCGTTTCTGGATGTGATTCCAAGAAGTGATTTTTTTTTTTTTTAACTCATCTAAGAAGAGCAGCTCAAATGTTGCTTGCCTTGAACCATGTGAGATGACGACATATGTTCTGGAAAATTTCTGTAAGAAGTTACTTTCTTTTTGTTAGAGAGATGCATGAGGAGTGTGACATCGGCCAGCTAACATCACTGCAATTCAATGCAACGTTTCTGCCTCAAGGACCAATTAGATGTGAATGCATATTGACTGTTTGCTAAGGGTACGTTTACACGACAACGATGTACTAAAAACGGAAAAGTTTTTCCTTTTGCGTTTTTGAAAAGTTTAGAGTACAGACGTTTTCAAAATGATCCGCGTTCACACGGATCCGTGAAAACGAATAAAAACGCTTTATTATGCAGGCTTTCGACATGCGGAAGTTTTCCCACCAACTGCTTGTCGTCCCAGGTCTTACCCAAACACACGTTTTGAATCCCCTTCGTCGGCGTACATGTGGGTTAATGATGTGGCGTATGTAACAAATGCGTCTCCGCTGGTCGTAGTAGTGATGCAGTAAATCTACACTTTGCTGGAGAAGCGTCAGTAAACTCGATCTTGAGCAGCACAAACAGTCCTGTAGTCCGCCGTTGTAGTTTTGAACGTCTCGCACTTTGTTTCAAAGTACTTGCACGCATGCCTATAGAATGAACGCATAATACGTGTGCGCATGACGTTATCGTTTTCACAAATTCGCGTTTTTGTACGTTAACACAGAGACGATAACGGCGTTGTTTTCAAAAACTTGCACTTTTTTCCCCCCGAAGGTTTGCGCTTTCAGGCCCCGAAACGCCGTTGTCGTGTAAACGAACAGCCAAAACGCATTAAAAAGTTTCCTGTTTTTAGTTGAAAACGTTGTCTTGTAAACAGCCCCTAAGTCATAAAGTCTCCTGCCCGTTCCTCTCAGTTCCCTAAAGTCTGCACAGCCGGAGTCTGGCTTTACTTACTTTCTCCCATATGAAAAAAAATTTCGTCATGGTAGCTGAGAGGAGAATAGATCAAACGATTCAGTCAAGATTTAAACTTCTCATCTCTGGAGTGTTTGGACACAAGCAGCAAGGGCACTTTGGAAACACATGCTGATTACGTCAAGGTTTGGAAGTCCAGATTAGCCTTTCCCATTGAAATTCCAACTCATGAGCAGCCAGACACGGAGAGGAAGCAAAGCGCTAATAAAAATAACATAATCTTCCTTTCATTAAGTTTCCACCACAGCTCCAGAGCCTGAGACACTCTCCGAACCTCCTTCTCCTTCCCGAAAGCTGACGTCCTTTGTTCGTGATCAATTACTGGTTCTTTTTTAACACTTCCAGACTTGAAAGCCTGCAGGATGAAGATGGCGTGCGTTAATTTAGTGGTGGATTTACCGAGCGGACACTTCGCTCTTAAGAATGTCAAACGTCCTCATCTGGCTACTAAACTCTGGAACGTCTATCTGTGTCAAAACACATGGTCTCGTGTTCCATTACTACCATCCATCTTAAACCATTTGTTTCATCAGGGAAGTGCTGGAAGTGCTGAAAGTGCTTTGTGGCCAAGCAAAATCCAACAACTGACCTCTCAGGACAGCAGTAGCTTTCTCATCACACTATTTAGCTCTACACACACACACACAGACAGACATCACCCTGCATGCGGACTTTCACCTCCTGACATGTGTGTACTGGCACACGCTCTATGTTTACCATATAGTGGCTAAAAATGAAAGACTTGTGGCCATGCACGTATTTATTTTAAAAGGGAAACTCAGCAAGTCTCTACAATGGAGTTATTGTTTGTATTGGGCTTGAGCATTCGTAATAGCACTAAACCATGCATTCACTGAGACAGACCTTCTTTCAGATGACTTGTTATTCATGTTTATTTGGCTTGCGTAAATACAGCACATCACTGGCATTTCTCATGAAAACACGGCAGAAGCAGACAGTGCTAATGAGGCATAGGGGGAACCGGAGAAAGAGAAAGTAAGCGAGAGATGCACGTCAGTGAATTCGCTCCGTCAAAGCAAATAGCCCATGTTCCAAACACAAATTAATCCACCTCAGCTTGAATCAAATAAATCTTCTCCAATCTTGCGCTATGCGCAAACAAACGCTTTTCGTTAACCATGTTTTCCTGCAAACGTCTGTTGGAAATAAGGGACATGACGGCAGGTAAAAATCACCATCAGGCTTTTCTTCTGCTAACGAGACTGACAGTCACTCGAACAAATTCTGCTACTGGCGCTGCTCACAAGTTTACATGAAGTGTGGCTGGTTACAGGATTGGAAATCTACGCAAGAGTGATGCGCATGTTTTTGTAATGACCTTCTAGCGTCTTTACTGTCCATGAACAGTGTGAGATCTGTTTACGTGTAACTGGCAGCAGATAAGAATCAAATAGCTCATCTGTCTTCAAGCTAATTTCATTTTGTCCCATTTCTGATGTTTAGTCTCTGGTGTGTCCCGAGTTTGTTTGGGCAGGTGAGAACATGACGATCACACTCAGGCGCGTACCAAACAACCAGTCTGAGAGCCCGTAAGGCTCCTGTAACATCTCCATTAATCCAGAGAAATCTGAAAACGCATCTTTTTCTCTACGTTTTTTCTAGAGCTGCAACACCTAATCGATAAAATTGATAATAATCGATTATGAAAATCGTTGTCAACGAGTCTCATATTCGATTAGTCGGTCTGCGCGTGGCATGGGGAGATTTACTCATTACGTTACTTCTGTTCCGAAAACACGCCTCGGAGAGTAAATACTAAAGTTGTGTCCCAAAATTATGCACTCTACCATCTAGTGTATGAATTTTAGAAAGGTAATATCGTTTCAAAAGGAACATTAGCGGTTTTTTTACTAACAGGAAGTTTAAGCCGCTTCCTAGTCGACACCGCATGAAGTCATACGCACGTAACGTGACGCCGCTAGCTTTAGTAGACACCCAGAGTCACCGACAATGACTTTCTTCAGTTTACTATTTATGTCAGCGTTACCTTTTATAAAAAAAATAATGCATAAATACTATTATACAATATAAACTTATATATTAGTTTATATTGTATATAAGTATTTATACATTATTTTTATGGATGCACAAAAAGCACTGAATTAAACTGCAGTCCTAAATGAATAATATATATTCTTGTGTGTGTGATTGGGTTCTTTTCAGTCTTCTATAATTGGACAAACAGTTGTGTAAAGTTTTAATCTGAAGTTTATATTTGTAACACTCAGCGTGTGGATTTTATGTTAAATAAATGGGGAAAAAGTGGTACTGAAAGTCCGTCCCTCCCCCCCCCCCCCCAGCCCTAGTTTTGTCTTTCCGTCCACACCGAGACAGTGTTTCTGTCCAGTGAAAACAGACCATTTTCGCGGTGTAGTGTGGACTGAGAAATTCAAAAACGACGACTTATTTTTAGTCATGTAACGTAGTCATGTGACCCATTCAACTCAAAACAAAGAATATGGTGGACGATGTTGTACTGCAGTTGTCGTGTCTGCTATCCAGTTTGATAACTTAAACACCTGAGGGAAATTACGCATTCCAAACCTTCTTATGTTTTCACGTGTGCAGCAGAGTTATGTAAGCGTTTTCAGATGTTTCAGTGTAGCCGAGCAATTTTTCAAAAACGTTTTTTTTTTTAAGCGCCATAAAAGGAAAATGTGGTGTTCAGATCTATCCGGATTAATGTGGAAGTAGCCCAAGCGAGGTGCTTGCAGTCCGGTTCAGAGCAAACGCTGACGTGTTTCAACTGCAAGAAGTGAACCAAGCGTGGCATGTATTTTAGGTTGTGAGTGACACTGGGCTAAACTGAATGAGATGAAAACTGAACCAAAGGACAGAGCTGTAGCACTGTGGGCATGCAGCGTCCTGGGTATTCGGATAAATTAAAAGAGGAAAAACAGTGAAAGCATACACAACATGTTTTAAACTTTTATATAACAGCCTAATCATTTATTCCGCACTGACTCCATGTTCTCTGTGATTTTCTGTGTGATTTCTATGCACACTTTGCAAAGGATTGCTTACTCTTCCCGTTGAGCTATTTCTGACCAATGACTGAAACGATTTTAGAAATGTTTTAAACCATACACATTATCAAAAATGGTTTTTTTTGCTTTGCTTAATTATGCACAAGTGTAAAACCAAACATAGCCAAATGACAAACAAACCATTTGCTGAGTCACAGATTCTGACTCAGCAAGTGGGTTAATAAGGCATAAAAGTGCTCTCAGGTACTGCAAATGTTTGGATTTGGTGCTTTAGCGACTAGATTTAGATGCTATTTAAAGTGCAATGAAAAGATATTCGTACATATTGATATGCCATCAGAACTCATGGGATGAAAACATCTTTTAGGCTACCTCTTTCCAGGAACATGTGTGACATGCACTGAACAAAACCACTGGTGTTTGGCTAGCAACCTCACACCACACTGCAGTGCATATTCTAGTGACTGATTAATAAACTAAACGTGATCGCTTTCTGCTCTTTCGGGCTTTATTGCAATTTTAATGTGCACGCTGTTAAATGGAATTGTGTCTTCTAACATGCTGTGGGACTGTGAGATGTGTTTCTGATACGATTACACTGTAATGTCTCTTTTCTCATAAACTCAGAGCTCTGTCTCTAGGAAGCATCGTGCCATTACGACGTTACTCAAACTGAACCCAGATTGTTGCATTCGATAATAACAGATACACAGCGTGACTGACAATCCTCAGCTTTTACAGGGCTATAACTAAATGAAATGATCAACGCCTCCACATTCGGATGTAAATATAGTTTCAGGATTTGTACATATAAATGGCAGTTAGCAGAGGTGGACAAATCATCCAGGCTATGCATTTTTCTTTCTTTCACAGTAGCAGGTTCAGGGAGCTGTTACTATAATTGTCAAAGACAAATACACCTATGGACTTTCAAAAAAAAAAAAAAAAAAAAAAAGAAAACTTCTCATCTGACATGTCTATTTAACGGTCTGTACAGGATTTCACAGAGGTTTTTCTTTGTTTTGTGACTCTTGTAGGCAAAATGCTGCAGCTTTTTTCAAAATTTGCTTTTGAATCGGCAAAATTGCAGTAGGGATGGGCGATATGGACTTAAAACTATATCACGATATTTTATGGTATTTATTGCGATAACGACATTAGTGACGATATAAATACAGTACCATTCAACACTGTTTTTAGCTACAATGATAGCTGTGATCTTGAGAGCCTCAGAAACACAAACATTGATCTAAAAGTAAAACTGATTTTCTGTAACAAACCAGTTCCAGATTGTAGAGCTAGCTCCTCGTTTAGTGATAAACTCCTCCTCAGCTTCACGTCCGCCTTCCGCCGTACTTGTTTTCGCTCTGCATGTGAGCTGCGAATGGGTCATACACCGTCGCACACAGAAATACGTCATCAACGAGGCTTTATTGTCATCGCGGGAAGACTAATTCTTATATTGGGGAGAATTTCTACCGGTACATCACAAAAGATAAGATATCGCTCATCACTAAATTGCATGAAATTGTTCCGCATGGTATTTCACAGTGATGTTTGTTGGTAAATGAGGCCTTTTAGCTGTACTCATGTTCAATACACGTGAATGGAAGACGGCTTTGGCTAAATGAGAGTTGTGATGATGTCACATGATGCGTCTTGGCCCAAATCTGCAGAAAATCTGCAGTAATTTTGAAAAATTGCAAGTTCCTCCGAATATTTGCTTGGTTTTTGAGTTCATTTCTGTGATCGCAAAATAGCTCAATCCTGGAGGGACTGATTTAAACATAACACACACCAACTGGTTCGTATATATTTCTCGATTTCTGCAGAGTGCACATGTATTATGCATTATGTATTCTGGCTGTTGGTAGGAACGATTTTTATTAGGCATGTTAATTAGCTTAAACGCACATTAGGCGATCTTTCCTGCATCGGGAACACAAAGGGATGTGGAAACACGGTGCAGTGCAGAATAAACATTGTTACAAAACTCGAATGCTAGCACACCATGCAGTGAGCTCACATTTAAACACTAATAAAAGATGCTAGTAATGTTGTGACGTTATCTGAGGTGCTAGCCTCAAGCACATGTACACAAAATTGAAATGTTAAGCAAATATTTTCAGCCATTTATGCCGAGGCTTCATCGCTGGAGACATTAACAGGAGAAGAGAAAGACTACAGTTACTTATTGTAGTCCTCCCAGAGAAGTTCTCACTTGCATTAATGCACGTAATCATACTTTTGGGTTCAATTTTATTAGTTGCGTGCTCCCTCCAGGATTTTGCGATCGCAGAAATGAATGCAAAATCAAGGAAACTCCACCATATTCAGAGGAGCTTGCCATTTTTTTTTAAATTACCGCAGATTTTTAGCAGGCTTGGGCCAAGACGTGTCATGTGTCGTCATCATAACGCGTATTCAGCAAAAGCTCTCTTCGATTCATGTGCATCAAACATAAGTACAGCGCAAAGGTCTCATTTACCAACAAACATCACTGTGAAAGACTGTGCAAAACTATTTTGCGCAACTGCAATTTTGCCAATTCAAGTAATTTTCTGCAAAAAAAAAAAAGGCATAAAAAACTCCACAAACTTTTTTAAAAGCCACAGCTAAATCAAGCATTTTTGGGCACAACAATCACAAAAAAACTCACCGAAATCCTGTACGTACTGGTTGAAGCATTTTAGTTGACTTAATTGGACATTCCAGCTTTCACTTGCCTGGTGGACTGACTAATGAATTTATGATTAGGTTCATTATATCAGTTTAGCAAACCAGTGACAGGAAATTCATTAAAGTGCACCTACTATGGATTTTCAATTATTACCTTCCATGTAGTGTGTTATAGAGCTGTTTGTGAATGTAAAAAGTCTGCACAGTTTGAAAAATCTAAGTGCACGACAAACGGGGTTATTGACTCCCAAAAGAAGGAACAGATTCTGAACAGCTGAAATGAGTCAGTAATTCCAGACTTACTTCCTGTACTAACCTATGTAGGTTTGTAACAAAAAACCCCACTTCTGATCTTCATTGGCTGCTCACTGACAGCGGTAGCCCAATCACAACAGACTGACCAATCAGAGCAGAGTATGCTCTCTGAAAGGAGGAGTTTAGAATGAATCTTTTATAACGTATCATTTAAGACTGGGGGGGGGGGTAATGCTGCAATTTAAATTATGAGCAAATTAAAGTGTTTTTTGACCTTGTAAATATATTGTATGAGACCTCTACAACAAAATTAGGCACGTTTCAAAACCATAATAGGTGCGCTTTAAATAACAAAGCAAGAAAAATACAGGAATAGATACAGTTCAATTGTTATCAGCATTGGAAATATAAGCTATATTGTTTCGGTGTGCTGCTTGTCAATCAGTAAACAAACTTCGAGATGACTTCGTGCCAGCCTCATTTTCTTCATATTTGAATAGGCAAACTGGGAAGGCCTATTCTTAAGTTAAATGAAGCTCATAAGATCCTGCTGGCACACACAGACTGTTCCATCATAACTGCCTCATGCAAACAAGTCCTGTGGCTTTATGCACCACATAAACATGAAGCGGACTAAAACTTAAACCCTTCTACACACCTATCCGACACACTATACTAGAACACTACCGTCCTAGCTGCCACCATTTACACTATTAGACATGTCGGTGGCAGCTCCATCAACAATCGAGCCGTTTTGGGCTGCAGCCAGATCAGCTGAATTTCCTAAACAGAAGCGATTAATATTTCCTGAAGAGCATGAAATTCTTAACGGTGCTCAGAATATTTGTCTTGCTAGCTACAGCTTGGATTTCCGACACATGCTTATAAACACACAATCAGTGGACGAATAAGCGAAAGTCTTTTTCAGTTATCAAGGCCAAAATTAGTGTTATGACCAAATGACTATATGCGCTACCTGCTTTTTCTTTCCTACGTGTAAATTGGAATACGCCCCATACCCCCCACCTGCCATGACACACACACGCATGCACACACGCACGTACACAGTACACAAAAGGTCCCACTGACAACAAGTGTGTGATGTGTGTGCACGAAATACATTTCAACATGTACACGTGCAAGCAAATCCACAGTAAGCAAAGCTGAGAAAGATAGGCAATGCAGCCATATGGGCATTTTAGTCACATTCACTTGTAAACATAAATAAATAAATAAATAAATAAAATCTGGCTAAGGGAAAACAGTGATATCTATTAGGAATCCAAAGTTCAGCAGTCATGACAGCAAAACTATTTATAAACTAGGGTGGAGATTGGGGGGGGGGGGGGGATTCCCTCTATGTTTAGGGCTAAAGATCCACACGCAGAAGAGACAGTGCCTCTTACACTGTTCACACCAAATTAACATTAGATACAGCCTGCTCAGGGTTACACAGACGGAAGCTCAGAGTTAATTTCAGTTATCAGTAGAGACTGTGCCCTATGGCCTACACACAGTCATAAACGATCTTGCTGATATAGTCAGACTGATTACAGTAACAAACAGGTTGTATTACTGATTACTTATTGTGTGGTTAGAACACAGTGCGTCTCAAACTTTAAAAATCACAGCGTGTACCTCTTTGTAACGACTATTATTGTCAGCAATGGCAGCAAAATTGTGATTCTGCGATTCTGGCCACAGAGCGTGGAGCTGTGCAAATGGAGGCAGATGTTAGAAGTGACAAGACCCGACATTGTGTCAGAAAGCTTTTCAATTCATCATGAACATTGTATTGTCAGAAGCTATATAACACAACCTTGTTCAATGTCTAGAGGTTGGTGTTGTTTTTTGACTGATGGTATTCTTCGTCTGTGACCTGGTAAACAAGTACCATGATGCATGTTATTGATAGAGACTTCAAAGCACTTCTGAATGTAAATGTAAATGCCTAAACGACCAAAAAGGAAAACCGAGAATCTCTTAACTGAAAGATTAAAAACTGCTCTTTTTTTTTTTGAGGAGTGAGAGTCTAATTATAAAAATAAACTCACACTGGTTTTAATTAGATAGGGATAGGGTTAGGGTGTCTGTGTACATTTCCTCAGTGTTTTCTGGTTTCCTCCCATCTCTCAAAAACATGCCGGAAGGTGGACTGGCTATGCTAAATTGCCCGTAGGTTTGAATAATTGTGCAAATGTGTGTGTACACGCCACGGTGCCCTACGATGGACTGGCACCCATTTCAGGGTGTATTCCCACTCATGCCCGGTGTTCCTAGGATAGAATCCGGAACCACCGTGACCCTGACCAAGATAAAGCAGTTAAGATGAATGAATGAATGCAACAATTTATTTAATAAATAAATAAATAAATAAATAAATAGACCAACATGGGATTTATAATTCGACAACTTTAGCGACCATCATTTAATAGCGACGTGGGGGGAATGAAACGTTACAAAGTGCCGATTTTCTTACTGCTTTGCATGTTCCAAAGATTTTTTTTGTGAAATAAGAAAACATAGCAACAAATTAGCATACCATGTACACTTGTTTCATTTACTCTTATTTAGTCAACAGCTATCACTATTTATCATGATATAGTGAACTAAATATAGTAAACTATCCATCATTTGATGCCATGATTTCCCTCAAAGCTTGGATTACACTGACCGGTCACAGAAACCATGACAGCATTGTATCAAAGTGACTGACTCTGTCAGCAGTCTGGCATGGCATGGCATGGCATAGCATGGCATAGCATGGCAAGGCATGATGGCTTTGCTTTCTATGCTTCAGCCACATTTTGTCTTTGAAACATCTAGGTTCATAGCCAGGATTATAGGAGCAGGTGTGGGAGGAGAAGACAGAGCTGCAGATCAAAAACTATCCTGACACAAGCATGCAGCTTCTTCTCAGCAAGAAAAGAAGTCTCACTCAGAAAGCTGAAAATGGGAAGTTTGCATCACCATGGCCTGAGAATAACACTAGTGGAAGTAAGCTAGGGAATGATCAAATCCACACACTTATTACATTTATGGCATTTGGCAAACCCACTTATCCACTTACAATGATCTCATTTTCTTTGTACAACTGCTCGGTGATGCTGGGATTTAAACTCACAACCTTCTGATCAGAAGTCCAACGTACTAACCACTGAGCTACCACTTCCCACAATATATATACATATACAGTGTAATAAACATAGATAGAGAGACAGATAGATAGATAGTCAGACAGACAGATAGACAGAGAGTGAGAGCATGCACGCATGCATGTGGATCAGGTCAGCTGAGAGATGGCGCGTGCACATGACTTGAATGACTGCTGCTGCAAAAACAAGGCATCAGATCACAGAAGCGCTGCAAGCAAAGTGCACGAGCCTCACATGAGACACTTACATCTTCGAAGAGAGAGCCGACGTTGGCCGTCACCAGCAATATTCCCGTGCCTTGTGATGTCCCTTTCCCCGCCATAATTATGATCTATCAGCGGTTCAAAAACAACAGCCTCGGAAACAGAGTTGCGACTGAAGAGCAGGAGAGGTGGGGAAAAGAAAACAAAAACAAAACGGATTTCAGGAGGCCGACTCTGCTGTATATTTATTTAAAAAAAAAAAAAAAAAAAAAAAAAAAAAAAAAAAAAAGCGTCTCGCCGTTAGAAACTGCAGTGGGCTCTCACCGCGTACATTCTAGCCCTGCGCCTGCGTGTGGTGGCGAGCTGAGCTGAGCGGAGAGATTTCGCCTTCGCCTTCGCCTTCGCCTTCTCTCTCTCCCTCTCTCTCTCTCTCTCTCTCTCTCTCTATATATATATATATATATATATATATATATATATATATATATATATATATATATATTTATATATATCGCTCGCAGTCTCTCTCGTGCTCTTTTGCGGCTACTTTTGCGCCTTTGCGGCCATCGTAAAAGTTTCCGTGTCAATCCGCGCAGAAGACCGGGCTCTGGTTCATTTCAGCGCGGGAGCGTTTCCTTGGCGATTGGTGCGAGGAAGAAAAAAACAGAAAGTGTGTCTCGCCCATAAGCGCGACTGCGCTCCGACCATCGCTCAGCGTTTGTGGAGGGTGAGGAGGAGGAGGGGGAGGGTTGGAGCCTTCACTGTCATGACGTCACGGAGCCAGAGGAGATCCGCGCCTCTTAAAAGGGCAACACACATCTGTCACTCAGCTAAAGCAAGCAGGACTGAGAACAGGAATCCCCGTCAAAGATTAAAGCAGCGGTGCGAGAAAATCATTCACCGTGGCTGTGGCTCAAATTGCACTCTCTGCCTGTATGCTGCATGTAGCCTGCTCGTCTAGATTTCGAGTATACATATATACATATATATATATATATATATATATATATATATATATATATGTAAGATGTTCACACTGAGAATTCGACAATATGAGTGCAGGAACTATACTGTAGATGTTTTATTCGCTGAACACATATGCGTTAGGGATTTAGTTAGCCGTCTATGAAAACATAAAGCTGTATGAAAAAGATGTTTGTGTCCTAAACAGATCCAAAAACAAACTTGTCTGTTTTTGTTATGTGTTGTTGGGGGCAGGGGTGGACATGTCACCAAGAAAAGGTAGGCAACTGCCTTGGGCCCCCGGAAGCCAAGGGCCACTTAAAAATGCAAATTATATATATATATATATATATATATATATATATATATATATATATATATATATATATATATATATATATATATATTACATTATTAATGCTAAATAACATATGCTTCAAATTTAAATATCAATGTTAAAACAAACGGTTAAGTGGTTAGCACATTTGTCCGGGGTTGGGGGTTCGAATCCCGCCTCTCCACCGTGCTTCAGGGGTTTCCTTAGGGTATTCCGGTTTCCTCCACCTGTCCAAAGACATGTGTTGTAGGCTGGTTTGCATTTCCAAATTGTCTGTAGTGTGTGAATGTGCTCTGTGATGGGTTGGTACCCCATCCAGGGTGTTCCCCACCTTGTGCACCAAGCTCCCTGCGATAGGCTCCAGACTCTCCTGTGACCCTGTGTAGGATAAGCTGGATGGATGGATGGATGAATGTTTTGTTTGGTAGAATGCTTGCCAGAGAAGTTTGGTTTGGTCGCAACAAAACATTTATGCAATGGAAGGTTTTTACTTTCATGTGAGCAAGCGGACAGATATGAAGCTCGTGGTACACAGAAAGACCATGTATGTATATGGTAAATAGTCTGCACTTGTATAGCAGTTCTACAAAGCGTTGGATCATTCACCCATTCACAGACACACGCTCACACTAATGACAGCAGAGCTGCCATGCAAGGCGCTAGTCCGCCATCGGGAGCAACTTGTGGTTCAGTGTCTTGCCCAAGGACACGTGGGCCGGGAATCAAACCGCCAACTCTGCAATTAGAGGACAACCCGCTCTACCACAGCCACTCATGTATGTGAGAATGATGCCTTTACAATGTTCATTCATTCATTATTCCGTAAGTCTGTCTGGATAAAGGTGTCTGCCAAACGCCATAAATGTAAATGTACATGCATCCTTAGTAACTGCCTGTTCAGGGTCATGGTGGCTTAAATGAGGCGAATTGTCTGATTATATTTTGGGAAACCAACAAAATTCATGAGAAAATGTTGCAGACAGGCTCAAACAAAAATAATCTGCTTGAGCAAGATTTTTTTTTAAAACAGTCCATCAAACATCTCTACTTCAAAACAAAATTCTTCTGGTTTAGACCATCCACTGCATGTTTAAATCTAAATACAGATACCAGTACTAAACAAGTACAAATACAGGAATTACAGCCCCAGGACCCCTAAGAAGAGTGAGGCTTGTAGGAAATAAATGAACAGAAACAGGGAACATATTTGGCTGTGTATCCAGCTAGGCCAAGGAGTCTACAGTATACTGTCCTTAAATGATCAAAAATCGTGTAGACTTACATTACATTCACAATTACCAGTATTTCAGACAAAGAAAAAAAGTGGTTCTCAAGGTGGGGTCAGGAGTCCACAGCCAGAGGTTCCATGATTTATTTACTTTAAATTCAGTTACAGTGGTGGAAATCCCAACCCACCATTATCAAAATTCATTCATCCATTCATCTTCAGCAGGACTTTTATCCTCTTCAGGGTTGTGGTGGATCCTGCACCTATCCCAAAGAAGGGACACACCTTCAACGGGATGCCAGTCCATCACAGGGCACCCTGCACACACAAATTAATGCACTGTTTCACATCTAAGGGTCATTTAGTATAGCCAATCCACCTACCTGTATGTTTGTAGACAGTGGGAGCAAAGCCACTGTTTGGAGTTTTCATCACCTGAAAATCATTCACTGCTGATAAGGATGGTCCCACATGGACAGTCTAAAGATCACCATGAGATTACTGTGCATGGTACCACATAGAAACCATGTTGTTCTTCCTTGGATAGCCTTTGGACTGCAATTGCTACGAAAAGTTTGCACTCAAGCATTCATCATTGAACAGTTCAATACAATAGACTTTAAGTTAAAACTAACTGAAGGCTCTGGGTTACTGGTCAGAAGGTCAGGGGTTCAAGCACCGCCCAGCTGCCACTGTTGAGCCCTTGAGCAAGGCCCTAAACCCTATCTGCTCCAGGGGTGCCATATCATGGCTGACCCTTGCCTTCTAACAAGCTGGGATATGTGAAAATAATAATTTCACTGTGCTGTGAAGTATATGTGACAAATAATGGCTTCTTCTTCTCCTATCCGGTGTCACCCAGATGAAGATGGGTTCTATTTTTAGTCTGGTTCCTCTCAGGGTTTCTTCCTCATGTCATCTCAGGAAGATTTTCCTTGCCACTGTCACCACTGGCTTGCTCATTAGGGATATATTTATAAATGTAAAATTTATATCCGAAATTTATACATTTCTATAAAGTTCTATAAAACAATGTCCATTGTTAAAAGCACAATACAAATAAAACTGAATTGAATTGAATTTAACTATATATTTGGTGAATTAAAGTATATATTGTTTGTTAAAGAGGTGTCAACATAAGTCATAAAAAAAAAAAAGAATTTTGGCCAAAACATGTTTTTGTTTTTTTTACCTGCTTACCAGAATTTAGCTACAGCGACATCTGACAGATTTTCCTACACCTCCACACATATATTAATATTTCAAATCCTTATGGAATCTGCATCAACATATTAAACAATCCACTCAAATATGATTAATAATGCTGCAACTACTACCCTGTTTCTTTAAGTGACATTTTTGCTCTGACCTCACTGATCTGCTTTACCAGATAACTGTTTCTAAAATTACGGGACTTTCTTCTGTACTTCTTTTTAGTGGTGAGCACGTTTGCTTTGCACCTCCAGGGTTGGGGGTTCGAATCCTGCTTACACCCTATGTGCGTGGAGTTTGCTTGTTCTCCCTGTGCTTTGGGGGTTTCCTCCGGGTACTCCAGTTTCCTCCCTCAGTCCAAAGACCTGCATTGTAGGCTGATTGGTATGTCCAAATTGTCCTTAATGTATGAACGTGTGTGTGATTGTGACTTGGGATAGGCTCCAGGCTCCCCCGAGACCCTGTGAGGATAAACGGTATGGAAAATGAATGAATGGATGGATGGATGGACATCCTCAGCTATAGAGCTTAACTAATCCGTCTTCTCATTTATTTATTACAGCTGGCAAGTAGAGGACTGTGATATAAGTCTGTGCAACAACAGTCAAGTTAAACCGTTAATTCAGCTTTTCTTCATCTGATTCAGTGAATATGAGTGTTTCACAGGGGGTGGAAAAAATACACAGTCAAAAGGTATCTCTATTTAAACATACTCGAGTATATTTTTAACTGACGAAAAATGAACAATCCAGACACAATTTGTTTGTTTGTTCAATATTCAGCTTGGAATCCTTTGTCGCTAAGTGTTCTCCAACAATTCTGGACACATCTTTATGATAATCAAACAACCCTTACCCATATAAATCATTGTATGATCGTACATATGGTTCCAGTGTGTTTGTTGAAGCCCATGCTTATTAAGGCTGTATCTGAAGTATGCGGCTTGTGATCCTAAAATGTAATGACCAAGAATAAAGTAGGCTATTGATGTTCCCCACAGCAGGATGGTCATTCTACTAGAGAAAGCACTAACATTTACAGTGTACCTCGTTGAGATTCTGAAATGGAGAGAAAGAGATAATCACACTGCAACAAGTTATTCAGAGTGCCCACAGCTGTGTCTGGCAGCGCAAGAAGCGTGAGTGTGTGTGCGTTCGTGGGTTGGGGTTGTAGAGGAGTGGTTACTGCTGTTAGTGCAATACCCTCAATCTGCTCATGTTTTTACATTTACTCAGCCTCATACCACAAGAGACAACATTTGATCCAAGTATAGGAGAACCTCATAAAGTATTATTGTTATTCCGAATTTGCCATTCATTGCACTGGGATATGGAATATAACTCCTAGAAATGTCACTGTGGTTAAAAAGAATGAAAGTTGGTGGGGATCAGTTAGCATGATTTCATTTAGAAAAGAGCCCCATACTGTTTCCCATTCTTTTCTTTTTTTCCCCTGCAGTTTTAGCATTTTATAGGATCACATCCCATCAGAAAGAATACATTATTTTTTAACTTGAAATGGTGCATTATCCCGAGTCTTTTTTCCTAATACGTTCACCTAGTTAAACTATTACACAATTGTTTTTTGGCCAAATCAAAAAGAAAATTGGCACACTAGACAGCTTTAATAAGGGAAAGAAATGGTCAAACTTCCCATTTTACATCAGCAAACCATTGCTAAGGCTGTAATGTGGCTCTGTGTGGGTCTCTGTGTGGATGCTGCTGGGAGAAAGAGTTGGGGGAAAACACACGTGCGCCAGTGGAAATGGGTCTAAAAATAAACGCAGTAAAAAATCCAGGGGGCTGATAACATGCACAGGTAATGTGTTCCATCAGCTCCTGCAAATACTACACTACTGGCCCTGAACAGGATATCCCAGTGGGAAACACACAGAGGAGGGGGCAGGGGGGGAAGAGTGTGTTTGTGTGTGCGTGTGTGTTAGAACGTCTCTGCTCCATTGGCTGATAGTGCACTCTGACTATGGCTCTGAGCCCTCCCTTAGCAGTCTGGGTAATGGAAAAAATGATGGAGGAATTCCAGTCTGGGAGAGGAAAAAAAGTGAACTTTGACCCTTCTCCCTCCACCACTCAAATTCACTTTGCCAAAAATAGAAGAAGAAGCAGAAAAAACATACAATAATGACGGGAGCTCTTTGCTTCGAAAGAAACGTGTGATTCAGCATTTTTAAGCCTCATGCATACAGTACGTTGCAATTATTACAAACTTCAACTTGTCTGACTTTATTTAGATGTTAATCACAGCATATCTTCATATTAAAATGTGAGGCAAGATAAGTAGTGTTTTGCTTCATTCTAAATTTGGTTCCTGCTGCGCCCTGCCTCTTTATAACACACACACACACACACACACACACACACACACACACACACACACACACACACAAACACAATATAGAGTGCTTTGGAAAAACAAACACACTCCTGCTCCACAAATCAGGATGTGAGTTCTCATGAAGCCAGGATTGAGTCTTTGTTTTCGAACAGGCCCTGCTTTGTGTGTGAGTGTGACTGTGAGTGTGTGTTACACTCTCAATGCTGCAAGGGAAAAATTATTTTATTTTTATTTGATACAGTATGTAATTGCCCCTTTCCCACAGATCAGCAGCGTTATATGGTGTTATAAGCAACTTCCTTTCTCTTTTTAATTGGTGGATAACAGCTGTTAGCTTTTGAAGGTAATGATAATGATAGAGGTCGCACAGAAAGAGGAAGACAGAGCTCTTGGGCTTCACATCTAAAACACTTCACCACTTGAGAGCAAAATCAGGTTCATCTGAAAATAGACGCTCTTCCTCTTTCTTTTTTCTCCATCCTCAGAGCGCCTCTGTTCAGTCGAAACAACGAGTGTGTCTATTTCCTCACACCAGAGGCACTAATTAACCCTGCATATGATTCTAATTTTGACCAGTCCATAAAGAGAACAGACACCCAACAGTGCTGTTAAATATCTGTGGTGATTTATTTCAGTATTCCTGTGGGCAGGCCCAATGTATTACCCTCAGAGTAAAAGTGCCCTATTTCCACCCTCTCTCAGGAGCAGGCTGTAATATCCCCCTCCCCAAGCTGCCCAACCTCTATTGCTAATTTGGAACATGGCATTCTTGTGGGAAAAGTCTCAGTAATTTTTTGTGCATGAGCTTGACAACCATGACCTAAATCCCTTTTAGTTAGAAATGTAGATCTGATTAGCATGGTAAAACCGATGCAACGCTTATGAAAACAGATGGTGTGCTACTTTTCTAGATACCTCGGTAACCCTTACCATCTGACTGTTAAAGTATAGGCCTACTGTAGAAGTTCAAAGAAGGGGCTATATAACTTTCATTACTAATATTAGTGTCATCAAGTTCTTTGGTCATCATAAGCAATCTCATTCACGTACAGCATGCTTAATGCTAATGTTACTAGCATTAAGCATGAATTAATACTCTCTCTCTCTCTCTCTCTCTAAATTGTACAAAAATATTATAATAAAACCATTAAAACAGCTAGCAGCTACTTAACTGATAGCACTGGTAGCTTGCTTGTGTATTTAACAGTGTTTAGCATCAACCAAATCTGTAAAATAAATAAATAAATAAATAAAATAAAATACGATTACCACCCATGATTCTTTCACTAACTTGTTAGCAGTGCTAGCTAGCTAACATTCAGTTCTGTGGCAAATATTGTCCCTTTAAACATGTCATCCTTTAATAATTTGCTTATATTTCTTTTACAGGAGTAAAACAAAAAGTCTGTTTTAAATGGAAAAATCTTTTAATTTAGCACTGTATAAAGAAATCTGATCCAACTACAAATCTATATAACCAGAATCAGGCATTTAAAAAGGAATAAACTATATAAACAGGCACTCGAGTAGGAATGCCAGGCCTCTGACCGGTTAATGTACTAGGCCTCCTACTTTGGGCAATTTTCATTCTTCTAGACAGTTTTAATTCCCTAGCATCCCACCCTGCTTTCTTTTAGAAAGATCATAAGCTTCCGCTATGCCTGTGATCTCATGATTTAATGAGAGAAATGTGTTCTTGAAGAATTGAATGAGGAAATGGCAATTAGCAACACCGAAATGTTCAGAAAGAATAAATGATCATGTGCTATTAAAGGACATACTCAAACACAGAGGCATGCAAACTGTATTATAGCAATATAACACATACACACATTTAGTAATTTCATAACATTAAATTCTGCTTGGCATTAAAATGCAGCCCCACCATCACAACCAGGAAAGATTGACAGATACAAATTTATTGTCATTGCACAGTACAGGTCCTCAGCTATGAAATGTAGTTAATATCTTGGGCATTTTTTTATGTCTTGACTTTATAAGAGCACCCCTTAACTCATGAGGTTAGCCTTAATTTACCTAAACTCTTGGCCTGGAACATCATGGGTTGTTTCATCTTGTGATCTACCATTTGTTTTGGCTGTAAACACTCATCTATAAACAGAATTAGGCTTTGCTTTTCACACAGAGTTCAACCCTTTTAACTGAGAAAGATACAAACTTCTCTGCAAAAGTGCTTTTGTATGCAAAAATCATCATTTGAAAGATATACTACACAATCCTGATAAAGGTTGTCACAACAAATTTAAATTGAACCTTTTTCTGTTAGCACTTGTTGTCAGCAGGGTTTAGAAAAGGATTTGGGAAGTGGAGGGGCTGTATGTCTTTCAATCAATGTACTGTATGTGTTATTATATGTAGAAGTCAACACTGAAATATGGTTTTAGAATATGTTTCTGTCTTAAGGACCAAATTAAAGTAGCTACAATTTGGTGGCCAGACCATTTTTTGTAGGAGTTATTTGTCAGATTTGGTTATAAGAATGGTATCAAAACATCTTACAGCAAATATATACAGTGCGGGAAATAAGTATGGGACGCGTCAACATTTTTTCAGTAAATATATTTCCAATGAGGCTATTCACATGAAATTTTCACCAGACATCAGTATTAACTCAAGAAATCTACACATATAAAGAAATCCAAACATTAATTTAAAGTCCATAAATGAAGTGTAATAAAGTGGAATGACACACAGGAAAAAAGTATTGAACACACTAACTGAAATTTATTTAATACTTAGTGGAGAAGTCGTAATGACAGCTTCAAGATGCTTCCTGTATGAAGAAATTAATCGGCCGCAGTATTCAGGTGTGATTTTGGCCCATTCTTCTAAACATATTGTCTTTAAATCTTGTTCTATTGGATTCAAGTCAGGTGATTGACTGGGCCGTTCTAATGCCTTTATTTTTTTTTCTCTGAAACCAATTTTGAGTTTCCTTTGCCTATTGTTTTCTCTGTGACAATGGCACCTGCTGCCTCCAAGTGTTTCTGGAGCTCTTTCTGAGTGGTCCTTGGCTCCTGGGCTACTCTTCTGACTCCCTCGTCAGACATCTTGCAAGGAGCTCCTGTGTGTGGCCAGTTGATGACGGAGTGATGTTGCTTCCGCTTGAGGATGATGGTCTCATTGGTGCTTACTGGAAGATTCAGAAGTTTTGAAACACGTCTGTATCCAATACCATCAATATGTATTGCAACAATAAGGTCTTGGGAGAGCTCTTTGCTTTTACCCATCATGAGATGTTTCTTGTGTGACACCTTGGTAACGAAAAGCCTTTTTACAGACCATCAATTTACTAACCCAGCTGATATTAATTTGCACAGATAGGAGGTATAATTACTTATGGATTTCAGCTGGTTCCTTGCCTTACCATGCCTTGGAGAACTGCTTTTTCTTAGAGTGTTCAATACTTTTTTCCTGTGTCCTTCCACTTTATTATACATAACTTTATTTATGGACTTTAATGTTGTGAATTCTTTATATTTGCAGATTTCTTGAGTTAATACTGATGTCTGGTGAACATTTCATGTGAATAACCTCATTGGAAATATAGTTACTGAAAATTTTTTAGGCACGTTCAATACTTATTTCCCCCGCTGTACACTGATCAGCCAGAACATTAAAACCACCTGCCTAATATTGTTTAGGTCCCCCTTTTGCTGCCAAAACAGCTCTGACCCATCAAGGCATGGACTCCACAAGATCTCTGAAGGTGTGCTGTGGAATCTGGCACCAAGACATTAGTAGCAGATCCTTTATGTCCTGTAAGTTGCAAGATGGGGCCTACATCGATTAGACTTGTTTATCCAGCCCATCCCACAGATACCCGATCAGATTGAGACCTGGGGAATTTGGAGGCCGAGTCAACACCTTGAATTTTGTCATGTTTCTCAAATAATTCCTCAACAATTTTTGCAGTATGGCAGGGCACATTATCCTGCTGAAAGAGGCCACTGCCATTAGGGAATACCATTGCCATGAAGGGGTGTACTTGGTCTGCAACAACGTTTAGGTAGGTGGTATGTGTCAAAGTAACATCCACATGAATGCCAAGACCCAAGGTTTCCCAGCAGAACATTGCCCAGAGCATCACACTACCTCCACCAGCTTGCCTTCTTCCCATCTTGGTGCCATCTCTTCCCCAGATGAGTGACGCACATGCACCCAGCATTCACACAATGTAAAGGAAAATGTGATTCATCAGACCAGGCCACTTTCTTTCTGTCACGAATGCGGAGACGGAGGCGGATGCACCTGCAGATTAAAAGTTTAACAAGACATCAAACCAAACACAAAAGACAGTAAGCATATGTGAGCAAGGAAAATAAACATAAACCAATACTTAGGACATGGGAGAGCATGACGTGACACCCTGGGACAAATAAAGCCAGACACCGAGTGCTGTACAAACCGTGACTAAATACACATAGGTGCTTGTTAACCGGGATGAGAGTCAGGTGCTTGTGGTCAGGTGACATGATGCAGAGGTGCAGTGGCTGCTGGGAATTGAAGTCCATGGTTCCTTCTGGAGAGTCGTAACACTTCCATTGCTCCATGGTCCAGTTCTGATGCTCACATGCCCATTGTAGGTGCTTTCAGTGGTGGACTGGGGTCAGCATTTATACTCTGACCGGTCTGCGGCTACGTAGCCTCATACACAGCAAGCTACAATGCACCATGTTCTGACACCTTTCTATAATAGCCAGCATGAACTTTTTCAGCAATTTGTGCTACAGTACTACAGCTCTCCTGTGGGATCGGACCAGACAGGCTAGCCTTGCTCCACATCAATAAGACTTGAGCGTCCATGACCCTGTTGCTGGTTCACCATCTGTGCTTCTTTGACCACTTTTGGTAGGTACTAACCACTGCATTGGTAGGTACTAACCACTGAATGTGAAAAACACCACATCATTGGCATTGAGATTGAATGCTGCTCTAGACACACTTGTGGTGTGGAAAACACCACAAGTCTAGCCATCACAATTTGGCCATTGTCAAAGTCACTCATATCCTTACACTTGCCCATTTTTCCTGCTTCCAACACATCAACTCTGAGAACTGACTGTCCACTTGCTGCCTAATATCTCCCACACTTTGAAAGGTGCCATTGTAACAAGAAATCAGTGTTATTCATTGATTAGTTAGCCTATAGTAAAGCCTTTAGGACTTGAACATAGATGGATCTATCAACAAGCATGATTCCAAGCGTACATCCAAACCATGTTGAGATGATTGTGCTAATACTGATTCAGTACTTTGCAATGGCTGACTTAATGTCCAGATTTGTATCTGGTTAAAAGCCTTTAGTCTGAATTATAGAGGGCAGTCCACATGCACAAATCTTCAAATATACATAACTTTAATGGTTCTGCATATAGAAATGGTCCAAGGTCAGTGGGATTCTAATGGCATTCTAGCATACATTATGCAAGTGATTGTCACTGACCATAGTGGTTAGGAAGGGTGAAATAGAACACATTTTCAGTTTATAACTGTGATTCTGTAAAAACTGGATAACAGCCATGGTTCGCTGTCATTCAGAATCAGTACCAATCTGTCAGGAACTCTGCAACTAGTTTCCATGGAAAGATGGATGTATAACAAACTATTTGTTGCAAATATATACGATATCAGATGGACACTTCATGATTTTGTAGCATGCATGTACACATGCATAGGATGGTATCAAGGTCACATATGTCCACAACATGGTGGGCATGTGGTATTCACAGAACCACAGTTACATACTGTATGTAACTAGTGTCCGGTTTACCTTTTATTGAGAGTCAATTAAAGATGAAGTTTGATTTAATGATAATGAGTCTTTATTGGTCACAACACAGTGAAATTCTTTTCTTTACATTCCCCAGCATTTCAGGAAGCTGGGGTCAGAGCACAGGGTCAGCCTCTGGTGGAGAGAGGGTTAAGGGCCTTGCACAAGGATCCAACAGTGGTAGCTTGGCAGCGCTGTGGCTTGACCCCCCAACCTTCCGATCAGTAACCCAGAGCCTTAACCATCAAGCCACCACTGTCACAAAATTTAAAATATGTTAAAATTCGAACTTGATTTGGAACATGGATAAATTCAATAGAAAGCTAATCAGACAGCTGGAACGATCAGACAGATATACTGTGCTTTTCTTCAGCCTGACCATAATTAATAGGATAAAAAGAGGTCATTATAGGGTTTCATTTTTGGCATCTTCATCAGATTATTTGCGGTTAACAAATGTCTAAAAGTGTATTAAACAAAACATTTTTTTGTATTAGGAACAAAAGCACCACCAGTGGTTGTAAGAAAAGTACACAGAATGGTATGAAGAAGTGATTTCTTTCTAGCTCAGACTGTAGACTTATGCAGCCTAACATGAAAAAAAAAGCCTAACAATTAGAAATCATGAATGCAGCTGCCTATCTGTCTTTACGTGTGTGTGTGTGTGTGTGTGTGTGTGTGTGTGTGTGTGTGTGTGTGTTCGCGTGCCTGTGTGTGTAACAGCTTGCCTCACATCACTCTCATTATGCCATCAATGAGACCTTGTGATATAATGCATTTCTCAACCCAAAGTTTCATTGTAGAGCTATTAAAAGCTATTAGATTTTAAAAGCTCTTGTATAAAATCACCACCGGCCATCACTGGATGTCTTCTTTGTCTTTCATATGATGACTGTGGCGGGTTGTACAGTATATTCTGTAACCTGTTTTTTCATCCTGTCTAGAGCAGCATTTTCTCAATGCCATTGATGTGATTACTTCGACAGCCAGTAGATGGCCATGAATGTATTATTAAAGGAACATTATCTGTATCTATCTATGATCTAATATTTACTAATAATGATGATCTAATATTAACTGCATTATTAAAGTAATATATTGTATTAGAGAAAGATAAACCAGCCTTGGAAGTATAATTTGCTTCACATTCTAAACAGCATTTGGTCTTTTAGAATGCAGTAAAACCTTCTGTTGACATCCAGAAACTGATTCAGAACATGACTGGATCTTTACTTTCTCAAACCATAATACAATATTCCTGTCTTCCCAAAAGCCTTCATCTTTTCCTATGACGTCCTGCATGACCCATCTGTATATTTTCTCTCAGGTGTTTTCCAACAAAATGAAGGTTCTTATTTGTTCTGCTTTCACATTTTAACTGGGGATATCTCATCTCTGAACAAATGTGTCTTACTTCACCATGAAACATTATAGTTTTTGGTTTTACTTTACATTTTTGCATGTAGGGGAGGTGGCACTCCAGCATATATCTGTCTAGAGCTTCTTGTACAATTGATGGGTTTTACAGATTGTGCCCAGAGGTAAAGCTTGAAGATTTAACAGGTAAATCAAAAGTATATTTGTATATATATATATATTTGTATATATATATATTTGTATATATATATATATATATATATATATATATATATATATATATATATATATATATATATATATATTTGTGTGTGTGTGTATATATATATATATATATATATATATATATATATATATTACTACACCAGTTAGTGGCTCAAGCATTTTGGCTTAAAGGAATCATTAAACATTTCCAACCTAATTGCTACCTAAACTACGTCTCAGAAAATAGGACAGAAAAACCTTGAAACATACTCATAATGGCATTCTTTGAGTATGACAATTAGGGTCTTCCTCAACTTCATCTACATGTTGAGTGGATCAAAACCAGGAAGCAATCACCTGTTTTGCTTTCTCTCTCTCTCTCTCTCTCTCTCTCTCTCTCGCTCTCTGCCTTAATAAATCTGTCACTTCTAGTGCTTTTAAAGCATATTTGTGGTATGGCAATAATGGTAAAAGGTAAATATTATCACTCATGAGGACACTACTTATGTAATATTAAATATTAATACACATGAAGTGTTGCTTCAGGAGAAGCAGGGTGGGAACGGGGTCCTGCTTATGTTCCTGCCCAGGGACCCAGGATTTACTAATCCATCCCTGAATGTATTACTTGCTAACTCCTGTGAGCTAATAGAAACTAAAATAGAACATAATTTGATCACACATGAGCATCACAAATCTTCAGTTAAAGTCTAAGTAAACAGTTATTTTTTACTGTACTCTTCTACTGTTGGAAGATTGTATAAAACTACATACTACATACATAAAGTTGGCAAAACTCTCCCTCATGTCTGCTTCATCCTTTACTGACCTTTACTGTTACTAGTGAGTCAGTATCATTATATCTGATGAAAGGCCAAAAAAGGTATAACTTTATTGGGGATAAAAACTGTGTGTAAGTAAGATACATTTAAAGCATGAGGATGCTAAATAAATAAATAAATAAATAGCGTATTTGCCTCGTACCTCCAGGGTTGGGGGCTCAATTCCCACCTCCGTGTGTGTGGAGTTTGCATGTTCTCCCCGTGCTTCGGGGGTTTCCTCCAGGTCCTCCAGTTTCCTCCCCCAGTCCAAAGACATGCACTGTAGGCTGATTGGCATTTCCAAATTGTCCGAAGTATGTGAATGGGTGTGTGAATGTGTGTGAAATTGTGCCTTGTGATGGATTGGTACCCCCTTCATGGTGTCCCCTGCCTCATGAGCTGAGTCCCCTAGGAAAGGCTCCAGGCTCCCTCGCAACCCTGTGTAGGATAAGCGGTATAGAAGATGGATGGATAAATACTGTTAATTGTAGTTTAGACTGAAATTAGGCAGGAATATCATGGTGATTCAATGCCAAAGAAGCTGAAAAGTTGGTCCTCCTCTACAAGTGAGAAATCGGGAAGGCCACTAAGGTTCTCAGCCAGAATCAAGAAATGCCATTCCTCAAGATACACTTGTCTGACCTTACCTCAAATTCTAATCTGTTCATCAGAAACTACTCATCAGTTAGCAAATTTGACAGAATTAGTGGTCCTGGATCAGCCATATGCTATGAAGAAGTCAAGGAAACCAAGAAGACCTGCAAGGACAGAGGCAATGATGGTGACTTGCTTCAACCTGGAAAATGTTGACAGTGAATCAGTCTGACATGGTCTGACTTGATGTACGCTGCTCATAACTGAGTTTAATCTAGTAACATAGCTTTGAACTGCCATTCTGCTGGAAGGGGATATAGATCATTATAATATAGACATGGTGTCATGGTGGTGGAATAATAGGTGGACTGAGGCTGAAGGTGTGTGTGTTCAGCTCATTTTCTGTGGCCTAAGGAGTTTGTTTTTTTTTTTTTAATTAGGGCCGCCAAATCTTCAGAAATGCTCTGACCGTGGCCTTAAAATAGCCAGCATCATTAACAGGGACTCAGGAGATTAATCTCTGCTCATTGTCCTTTGGAACACTAGATGCCACTAGTGTGCACCATGCTGAAGTGTTGCTGCTTCAGCAGCATTGTTTCACCATCATTAAAAAAACAAACCATCATTATGCTTTATGTTTATAGAGAAGTTTTTCCATCTTTACCTTCTACTTACTAGCTACTTTCTCACAGGAATGCATGACAGGATAGACAAGGTTTATGAATTAACTATTCTTAAAAGAATGCAAATAAAAAGCATATATTAATATTATTACTATTAAGATGTGTTATGAATATAGTCATATTTATAAATAGTTTGGCTGCTACCAATAGTGATCATTAACCTGCATTAACATACAGAATAGTTGACAAAACAGTGAGGCTGGCCTTGGGGGAGAGGTTGAAATAAATGCATATCTCCAAGGTCCATGGTTTGAACCTGAGCTCCCAATGTCCTTGTGGGTTTCCACTGGTTTTCCAGTTTCCAGTCTCCTAAATAACCAAAAACATGTCATTAAGCTATGCAAAATTGGCCCTAGGTGTGAATATGTGTGCCTGTGATAGGCTGAATCCACTGAGAGTGGCCAGTTTATTCAGGAGAGCCTGCAGATCCAAAGACACCCTGACCAAGATAACGCAGTTAGTGATGAAATGAATGAATGAGTTTTGTGATTGTACTTTTCAATAAGCAGCTGGTTTGCATTAACAGTTTTCCTTTTGTTAGGTGTACGAATATAAACCTGTAGCTGAACTTTAAGGGCCTTGCAGTGTTCCTTCTGGGTTTTATAAAAAAAACAAAACCCTAAGATACCATTTCCATATTTTGTGATTAGAGTAGCTTTATAATAGATAGTAACGTGCACAGTGAATAATCCTCAGAACTGGAAATGTCAAAAGTAATAACTGTAAAACAAAAACACTTTTCAGTGAGGTAAGTAGGATATTGATAGTGTTCTATCTTTGTCTTACACTGGCCTCATTCTGCTTAGGGGAACTAGATATTTTCAGTTTCAGCCAACCTAAGTGATGAGCTCCAGTTTATAGGAAAGTTTGGCACATTATTTCTAGTAGATTGAATCAAGTCGAACCGTTGCACAACAGGACTATGAGTCACACTCTTTCCCTGCATTCAGACAGAGTAACACTGCTGTGAAGTATGACTGCTGTTAGAGAACACAGTGTTGAAATGAAGAACACTGGTAGTAATATGACGAAGATTTCAGCCACAACTATGCAAAACAGATTTAGAAAATCAAATCTTTTAAAAGCTTAAAATTACATTTGGGTATTTGTGGGTTGCTCTGTCATTACCCCTGTTTATATGCACAACTGATTTAAAGCCTTAGAATAACGTTTTACAGATGTTAATTTAAGCATATCCTTTTGTATAATGTGGATGTTTTGGGTTTAATAGAAGTGAGTTATAATCAAAATAATTGCTGCAATTTCAAAATTCCATGCATTTGCAGTTACATTTCCATTTATTAGTGTTGAAACAGTCAAACTATTAAAATTTTAAAATACTAGCCATAGAGCAATGTGACTACAAGCAACATAAGTCATCAGTCACCTCAAAGAGTAACAGCATGCCCCAAAATAGTACCCTTACATAGACAAAGACATACACGTGTACTCAGACGGAGAGTGCTGACGGTGTCTCAGCAGTATTTTCCTTGAGATGTGTTTCCACTCATTTCTTGGTTGATTAGAATCATAGGCCCTCATTAAATTATTTGCCTTCGTTTAGTTCCTTAGTTACTTTCCCCTGGTCTGGGAAGGGGACTGTTATCTTGTGAGCTCCAAACAAGAAAGCAAATTGAATGGCTAGTTGGCATAATAAATAGCCAAGGTGTGGATTCATGGATACAAGGTGTGCATTCATGCTAAGTTCACCTGCTTAGCTAGTTCATCTGGATCACATTCAGATTGCTAAAAAACAAAAAACAATGCTGAGTCATCAGCTGCAGTTAAAGCAGTCTACTTCACAAGCTTTCAAGCTACTTCACCATGTTTTAAGCTAATTTAATAATTATATTTACATTCTGCAAATAAAATGAAACGCAATGGAAAACAGTGAATAGAGTGCAGGAAAAAAGCTTTACCAGTAAGGATTATAGTTTTTCTTTTTTTTTTTTTTCTTTCACCGTGTGGCATTTGTGTCTGTCTCTGGTGAAAAATCCAGCTTGGTCTGACGAGCTACCAGCTACCAAAACACAGGCTGAGCTGGTCAAGCAGGTAGACCATCTTTGCCAGTTGATTGCCATCTTATTACGTTACTAAACTGACCCAAACAGGGCAGTGGTAGCTCAGTAGTTAAGACTACTGATCAGAAGGTCATGAGTTCAAATCCCAGAGCTGCCACTACTGGGAACTTGAGCAAGGCCTGTTAACCCTCAACTGCTCGGTTGTATAAATGAGATAAATGTAAGTTGCTCTGGATAAGGGTGTCTGCCAAATGCCATAAATCTAAATTTTAGAAATTTTCTAATTGCCTCACTGTTCTTCATGTTTCAAAAAATCTTTTAAAAAATAACTTGCATTAGTAGAAGTGGAAGTAGTAGAAGTAATTCAGAAACTGTTTCCTTTCTATCAGCACTTACCAGCTGCCTAAGAGGTGTTTCTTCCATTTCTGAAAGTTTCCATGTTTGTGATGTTTCCCTTACATGCTTCTCCAGATTTATATGAGGTCATTTTCTGTTCTCATCATCGCCGCTTTCCCAGGCAACAAATTGATGTTGGCCCAATGTCAGTTTGCTACCTAGGTGGCTATGTTGGCCCTTTCTATACAACACTGGTCCAGTTTTGCAACAATACTGTCAAAGGTGACATAATGCTGGCCCAGCATTGGCATAGGAGTACTTTTCATTAAACCCTGCCAACACTGGAAAAGGAACACTTCATAACAGCTGCATAACCCAATGCTTGCAATAGAACACTTTTCTAATATCCCTGCCAATAACCCTGCCAACATTGGCACACCATTTTGCTACCTGGGTTCCTGATCCCACTGAGTCGTAGCTTAACTGCTAATGCTAAGACTAACACTAACACAAACAGTTAGTCTGAGTGCTGCAGGGATGATGTATTTTTGTAGGCCAACCCGGAAGTTAGCATCACCCTGGTTCCCTCGACAAAAATCCAACAGGATTTTTCCATTGGCTTGTGGATTATTACAGAAAATAAGCTCTGTGACCAACAATCGTTCATGATTCTTACACATTTTGTTCATCAAGATAATCTCCATAAACAAACACAACTATTATGAATTTTGAAGCCTTAAAACAATCTGCAGAAGTAAAAAGCTAAAGTTAGGCTATAAACAAACTACACGGTTGCATGACTTCAACATCAGTTACAGTTACAATTATATACCGCTTTTCTAGACACTCAAAGCGCTTTACATAGTATTGGGGGATCTCCTCAACCACCAGAGTGTAGCATCCACCTGGATGATGCGACGGCAGCCATAGTGCGCCAGAACGCCCACCACACACCAGCGATTAGTGGAGAGAGAGTGATGTAGCCAGTTCAGAGATGGGGATTATTAGGGGGCCGTGATAGATAAGGCCAATGTGGTAATTTCACCAGGACACCAGGTTTATACCTCTACATAAGTGTCCTGGGATTTTTTTTTGAATGACCACAGAGAGTCAGGACCTCCGTTTAACGTCTCATCCGAAAGGCAATGATGTTTTTACATTACAGTGTCCCCATCACTATACTGAGGCATTAGGCCCAACACAGACCACAGGGTGAGCGCCCCCTGCTGGTCTCACTAATACCACTTCCAGCAGCAACCTTAGTTTTCCCCAGGAGGTGTCTCATCCAGATACTGGCGCTGCTTAGCTTCAGTGGGACGCCAGGTGAAAACTGCAGGGAGATATGGCTCTGGCACCACCATTGAGCCACCACTAAGCTTCTGACAGCTCTTTCAATCTTTAGTTTAAAAAGCACTACAAGTTATCATGTAGTAAATCTATAAGATATACTTATAAATACTATAAATTGATCAATCTATAAGATATACTTATAAATACCATAAATTGTTAAATCTATAAGTTGGAAAGTTTAAGTTGGAATAGTTTGAAAGAGCACGAGTATAAACACAGGGAGGCTGTAGTAGATGAGTTTTCCCTGTTCGGCGTGATGACGTTTAATGTCCCAGACAACCTCTAGTCCCATTTAGCCACTTGTTTGCAACCGCCTTTTTCAAACCATGTGAAAGCTTTAAAAATCATGATGTATGTTATGTCGTAGAATAAAACGCGAAAATATCCTGAGCTTATGTTAACTACAGACTTTATTTCAGGCATTTGACAAAAAACAAACAAACAAACAAAAAACACTTAAAAAAAAAAAAAAAAAAAACCCACTGACTTCGGGGCGATGGAACCGGAAGTGCTAAAATGTTAACTCATTTTCAGGTTTTAGGGCTCATTCCTGCACCACTCTATTAAACTTTTCTGTGCTTAAAATAAGTCACTAAAGTAATCTTGGCTGTTTTAAAGCATTTCAGAGCATAAATAGGAATGTACAAATGAACTAACAAGAGCATGTTAACATGGATGCAGCCGTGCGAGCGTGTTACTAACTGACAGACTCAGTTGCCATGTTCTTTATGCCATATTTTAATAGTGTTGTTAATAGCAAAACATCATTAAATGAACTTGGAATTCTGTTTTGCAGATAAAGTATAAAACGAAAGTATTTTGTTTGAGTCAGAAAACAAGAAGGATGCAAAATATTGCACTAAACTGTAAGGTCTACGGGTAAGTCGCATGTAAAGGCGACTACCTTTAATGTAGTTCACATGTTGCTCCATAAGATGGCAGTGTTGAGATGATTTGGATCCGCAGCAGGTACAAGAATCTGTCAAATTTCCTTCAGTAGCCATGTAGCTCAGGAAGAGCCAGTTTAGCTGATACAAACTGCAGAACTGAAGTTTGCTTGATGTTAGCTTGGTGTAACATGCCCTTATAATCATGAATATTAAAAAATTAGACAACAAAACAAACAAAAAATTAATAACACTTCATCAACCATTTATTCTGGTCAGAGTCATGGTAGAGCCTAGACCCTCGATGGGACCAGTCCATCGCAGGGCACATACACACATTCACACCTAGCACAACTTAGAATAGGGAATCCAGCTATATTGTTATATGAGGTGGGAGGAGATTGGATAACACACACAGTAACCTGAGTTCATCAAAACAGGGACCCTGGAACTATGAGGAGGCAAAGCTACCTGCTGACTCGATAATAAATAATAAACCATCAGACAATTAGAAATACATGCATAAATTTTAATGTACATGCACCAGGTCACACACACACACACACACACACACACACACACACACACGCACACCTATCTAGGCCCTCGACCACGTGTTTTCCTCTGATATCATTAAGTCCGGAACACTGAATCCATGTCCACTTAATTACGCCTCACATCTGCTATGACTCCCTTCCTGATTAAACACATTCAGTCACATCACTGATCCCGTGAACACACTGGACAACATATATGTATACAAACTAACAGGACACACATTAATGAAGAATTAACACATGAAATTAAGACTACTTTTAGAACATCTGTGCATTTTTGACCTAGGCAGGAATGTCTTTGGAATACCACAATGATAAATCCTTAATCTTGTTACCGTAGCACAAAATATCTCATTTAATTAAAGCAGCACTTGCTATTTATAAGCTTGAAGACAAAAAGGAAACAGAAGGCTTTTGAAAAGGGCTTAGCTGCATTTAATTGTCCCATGACTTAGTAACATTCAAAGGGTGGCATTCACACACTTATCCCAAAGTCACCATTTCACATGACTAATTTTATTCTTTTAGAGTTATTTATGTTGACTGTCCTCAAGGTTCAGAGTCAGAATGTAAAATGTCACAGTGTGACACATGATATCATGTTAGTATTAATGTATTTAAGATAACTATATAACAAAAGGAACAAGGTCATTATTGTACTGTCAGTGTTTAAATGTGACCACATCATACAGGGTGTAACGTCACTGTTTAGTCTTTTAGTTTAGTAAATGTAATATGATGTGTTTTAGACACTGATCCTCAGGTTTTTGAGTCACGTAAAAGATATTCAAAGCACAGACTGTAGACGGTTAAAAGTGTGTGTGTGTATATTGAATTTGCTCTGGGTGAAAAAAACCCTACACATACACTCTTGGTTTTTCGAACCTTGAAACTTTCTTTATAAAATACTAAGTAAGTAGTAAACCCTAACACATGTTTCTACAGCTGTGTCAGAAAGACATATCCATACAACGGGCCATATCTTTTCTTAATTCAATCATTATACAGTGTCTCCCAGAACCTAATACAATGTCCTTGTATGTTTGAGAAAATATTCATATATAAATAGAATAACATACACAAAAAGTACTATTTGAGCTAAAACATACAAGGACATTGTATTATTTTATTTAAATTTTTTTCCACATCTTTTTTTAACATCTTACAGATAATAATTTGTGACATCTCTCTGCCTGGGAGAGAATAACAGCACTTAATTCCTTTTGTCTGTGCATGTGGACATTTCTTTTCAATTCAGACTTCAGGTGTTCAATAGGTTTAAATTCAAAGACTGAGATGGTCATTTCAAAACACTGATTTTGTGTTTCTTAACCATTTCCATTAGAAGTGTGTTTGGCTCACCACCTTGTTGAAAGGTCCATCTTTGGTCAAGTCTAAACCTCCTAGCAGAGGCAGGGCTGTTTGGTCTGAAATATCATGGTATTCATGATGCCATCAATGTTCCTGCAAAATAGCCCTAATGAATCAGTGATCTACCACCATGTTTTACACTGGGGTGTCAGCTGATTTGTCATGGTATGCAGTCCAGGAGTGTAGCTAAAGGATGGCCAGGGGTGGCCAGTGTCACCCTAGCATGAATCATGGCCATCCCTCTTGCTTCCCCAGTAAGATGTTGATGTTGATGTTGATGTTGATGTTGATGTTGATGTTGATGTTGATGTTGATGTTGATGTTGATGATGATGATGATGATGATGATGATAATAATATTATTGCAGTTGTCAATGTCATGATCTGAAACTGAACGCCTTGGTAAATCTTGCTGTGATGGGCTAGTTTGAATAATTATAGAATGCTTGCTATAACCTTTCTGGGAAATTTCAAAGGTTTCATCATTGTGCAATGGAGAAGAACAAGTGAGTTTAGAGCAAACAAACCAGAAGGGTAAAACCAAAAACTTCCTCTCCAGGTTTAGTATCATCACTAGAAAGATGAAGCAATTCAAGAATCACAATTTGTTTGCATTTATTTAAATATACCTTATATCAATCATTTAGCCACAATATTTTTGAGAGAAAATATTGTTATTTAAAAAAAAGTAGTTTGAATGAAAGCGATAAATAGCTATTGAGTCCACTGTATATTAAACCGTTGTAACGAAAATACAAAAAGAGTTTAAATAGTAAAACAGAAGACATGTGAACATAAATTCAAAGACTTCAAAATGTATGTTTAATGAACTGATTCCACCACTCAGAATATGATCTCACTAACAGAAAGAACAACTCCAGCCAGACTGGAAAAGGAGTAAAACTACACTAATTACTCAAATCTTCATCTCTCCCAGAGAGGTATAGGATGTTTGTACAGTAAATAGTACAGTCATGTGTGACTACTGTGTGTGAATAATGTATGGAGCACACAATAATGCAAGAATCAGAGAAGAGAAGGTGGATGACACAGATATGAACTGATCCTAAAATATTAACTGAATAAACCCACATGGACTTTGCACACACATTTGCTTTGTCTCTGTTCCAGATGAATCACTCTATATTTACAATGCAGGTTTGCGCTGTGACTCTGCGCACGCGCACACACACACACACACACACACACACACTCTAGAATCACCCAACACACTCCCTCCCTCACATGCGCATGCACACATGACTAAGCTCTGCCAAGGACACTGTCTTCCAAAAAAACTGAAGAGAACAGGAGCCTTATTTTATGTTCAAACAACATTGCTGTACTCTTTTATAAGCTCTCATCAAGGTGTGGCAACTCTTTAAAGCAAAGGCCAGGGAGAATGTGTGTGTTTGTTATTCCTCTCAGCCCTGCATTAATCCCATGTTACTCATTAACTTGAAATTACAGTGGTGTGGCCTGGCGGGAGCAATAGAGAAGCACAGGAATAAGCAAGACATTCAGTTTCTCTGTAAATCACATTAGAAAGCAAAGCACTTGAGCCAGCAGCTAATTCATAGCAGGGTGGATTCTTGTAGTATCCATGTCTTATACTGTAGCAGGGTGGATTATATTTCAGTTGGTAGGGAATATAAAATGGAAATGCAAACAAAGGATAGGAGCAGGGACGCATTATTTACTTGCTGAAGCTGCAACATTGTCTCACTGAATAAAGAAGGGGGAAAAAAGAAAAAAATAGGCCCAAAAAGCCAAAAGGAATTACATATAATAAAATAATTAGTAAACCTGCCATTGCAAACCATTGATTTTGTGTTTCTTTAACCATTTCTCTGTTAATCTAGAAGTATTTCTCAGCTCCTTCCTTGGCTTCACCTTGTTGAAAGCTTTGTCTACGGCCAGGTCTAAATCTCCTGGCAGAGGCAACCACGGTTTGCACCGAAATATGTTGAGCCATCTTCACAAGACCCTGTGGACCAGCAGAAGGAAAACGATCCCAAAGCATCACTTTTACACCAATACATTTTACAATGTGTATTAGGTGCTTTTCCTCATATGTAGTCCTCCTTTCTCACCAAACACGCTTTTGGTCCAATTTGACCTCAACTTTATCGCACGTTCTCTCAGAAAAAATGGTTTAGTTCTTTTTAATATGAGCTACAGTGGGGCTTCAGACACATTCTATGTGACTTAGCTTAGAATATAGTAATATAAAGTAACAAACATTTACTTTCTGCTTTCCATTGCCTGTTTTGTGCTAAAATCCATTTAGAGACAATGAGTCACAGTCAATAAATTGAATGTTAAAATATTATATTCCATGGAGGTACAAATATTTTCATGTAATCTGACTAGAAAAATCAGTTGCCTAATAAAATTAGTTTGCACCCATAAGCTGAAAAGCAACATCTCTTTGCATATATCACCTTGTTACAGATCTGTAGTAGGGTTTTGAAATGTTAAAAGTATATATCACATTACTCCATTGTAATGTTCTCAAATAATCAGGTGAGCGCTTTCGGTTGACAAGTTCCTGGCACTAAATCCATACTAAAGCTGAATTTATTATAACCAGTGGCTGATTGGCAGTACAGAGGCCTGCTGGGACAATGAGCCTGCAGCTGTCGATTAGAGAGAAGCAATGATGCTGTCACAGGCCCATGCAGCTATCCAATCACCAGAAGCCCACAGGGTACATGGCTTGCCATTTTGACACATCATATCTCTACTGAGAAAAGCTTAATGAGAATCCTACCTCTTGATTATTTATCTGCTCATTTACGGGTCTTTTATTGTGGCTTGTGTTTTCAAAAATCTATAAGATACAATAGTAACAGAAATATTCCAGCATTTTTCAACCAAATCTTTATCCACCACTCCAGTAGTGTATGTCCATGCATTTTCTATACTTCATGTCCTACACAGGGTCGTGGGGAGTCTGGAGCCTATCCCAGGGAACTTGGGGCACAAGGCAGGGGACACCCTGGATGGGGTGCCACCCAATTGCAGGGCACAAAAGCACACACATTCACACACTACGGACAATTTGGAAACGCCAGTCAGCCTACAGCATGTCTTTGGACTGGGGGAGGAAACACAAGTACCCGGAGGAAACCCCCGAAGCACAAGGAGAACGTGCAAACTCCGCACATACAGAGTGGAGGCAGGATTCAAATTGTTAGTCTAATCACAGCAGCTGAATTCTATTATTCTATAAATACACAACTATATGACACAAACTACAACTCTAATAATGAATGTCTTCGATAATGTCTTACTAAAGCTATTCCTTATTAGTTTTATTCCATTTTCAGACACTGGAGCAACTCCAGCTATTTATGCACACATACATGTTCCCAATGTTTTTGTGGTATCGATATCCCATCAGACTCAAAGAAATACTTTGGTAACACAATACCATAGATTCTTCACTGTAAAAAGAAGTCTTAGCTTCAAAAATATAAATTATACAGTTATAGAGCTTCATTTACAAATGCCTTTAACTGAACAATCTGAGTTAAATTGACTATAGTGCTTCTGGAGTTTCTGGAGTTAAACCATTTTAGATCTTTGAATGATATAAGCAGGACTTTGTAGTCAATGTGGAACTCACTGCATCTAGAAATATTTTATGCTGTGAATTTCTGTTCATGGTAAGGGCATAACCTACTGCATTCTGAAATAGCTGAAGCTGACTTAAAGAGAGCGCAGGGCAGCAAACCAGCAATGAATTACAATGGCCTAATATAGAGATTATAAAACAATGTACTAGTTTTCCCATCATTATCATGTAGAATCAGCATGTCTTATATTGGCTATATCTGTCCAATTGTAATATGTAGTTTTTTAGATGTTATTTACATGAGAATGAAATAATAAATCAGCATGTATTTTTACACCAAGCCCTTACTTGCAGCTATAGGTTTTCCAGAGTAGCCATTAACATGACTATGGTAGTATGCAACATCAATATTTCTTCTTTTTTTAATTGTTTGTTTGGGTTGTTTTTTTAAATCAGATTTTTAACAGAACAAAATGTCTGTGCCTTGTATGAGTGTTTAGTCTTGTATGAGGAACAGTTTACAGTACTGATTAATGACTGCTTATGCAGGGGGTAAGCAGGAAGAAATGAATAATAGGGGGCCGAATACAGAAACATGTGGGATGCCACGTTTTTAGTCTGTGAAGGATCTATAACAAACTGGCAACAATCTGTCAGGCAAGCTCAAACAAATGAAAAATATGATCAACAATGTTAAAGTCACTGTTAAGGTTTCCTGTTCTTTTCTAAATACAGGGAAACATGCTGTAATTATTCTCTGTGGTAATCACACATAGCCTACAGATGTGGTAGATAGAAATGAGGTTGAAAAGCACTGAGTATTCAGTATCTGATTAAAAATAAACTGTGACTTTAGGTGATTCAATTCAGATATTTTAAAATATTCTTAAACACCATTGTGTTGACTCTGGCTCAGTGAGATTTGTGAGACTCAGCACCACTATCAGCAGAATATTCTGCAGAATACATTTTTTTAACATTAAAAACCAGCTGTGAAGAATCTCATTGTGGTACACAAGACAAATTAAAGTGGCTTGTCTCCTTTCACTATGTCTGCTATGCAAGCCACAAAGACAACCCAAGACAGATTCTGTCTCATGTCAAGGAAATGAGCTAGGACAGATGGTATATCATTTCTGATATGTGGCAGCAATTCGTATCACCTTCCTCGAACTTGTCTTGTTCTTATTTTCATATAGGCTCATTACCTCAGTGGAGATTTATGAATTCAGTTGTTGCGAAGAAAAGTAAATTCCCTTTTCCGTAGCATCAAAGGTTTCACCTTCCTTTAGAAGAATGATATGCATATCTGTGTGCAGGTATACTATGTGAAAAGGGAATACTGCAGGAAGACAGATGACTCCTTGTTATGGCATTTCCTTCTGTACCAGAGTTAATAGCCTCTAATCAACTGAGTAACATTGCCCAGACTCAGCTTACAGGCATGCACTGCTCTCGTATTCACTGATCTGTGAGAGGAGAATGCTGCAGAGAAGTATAAGTGCAGAACTGTCCTCTCTAAAATGATGAGGGTTCTGAATAATTAAAGAATAAAAAATACAAATGGCTGTAAGCTTAGTACCAGCTTAGTTAGTGATGTCACTAAATTTACTCTGTGAGGCACTCAGAACCCTTTACCCGCAGAACCTATGAGTTAAGCTAATCGAAGTGATAAACAATGTAGTTTTGATGTTTACATTTTATTTTTCAAACAAATTGCTAAAAATATGCCAGTCTAAATGGAGACACTAATACTGAAATCTCACTTGATCAACCGGTGACAAATATAAGTCAATTTATTATCAGATAACTAACCGGCTAGCTGTTTGTTAGTAGCTTCATTGGCATTAGACAATCAAATGTATTATTCTACATACTTTGTACTGTATTACTATTACTGTATTTACAATACTTTAAAAGTACACACAGTATATGTTCAGCTTTTTGCATTTTTCAGAACTGAGGCTTTTAAAAGGTTTTGCTTTGAACTATTAAAAATACAGCTTCCAAAAAAAAAAGAGGCCAAATACTGTATATACATGACAGATTTCTTTTCCCCCCATTTTCCTCCCCAATTTAGTCACCTGCCAATTTACAGGCTAATAGACACCTACCTAACAATCTCTATACCTAAATTATAGGTACCTAACAAATAGATACCCAACAATCTCTCCCTCTCTCCTTCTGTCGAGCCACACATGATATTATGGAGATGTCAGTGATCTTGACCCTTTCTGCTCTCCGGACCTGCCTGATCAATCCTGATGCCCTACATCTGGATGGAGCTTTCATCAGCTGGAGGCTACATTCTGCCACTGAGGACGACCCCAAGCAGTGCAGCCTGGAGACTGCTGAGGATGGTGCCGCTTGAAGTACCATGGAAATGGTTTTGGACCTCAAGTCTACATTCTCGCGGTGGTTGCTGGGACTATGGTTGCTACTATGGCCTTAGGACTGCAGTTCCACATACAATTTTACACTCAAGACTCCTTTAGTGAACAGTGGATTAGTTCAACAAAACATACTTCATATAAAAACTATAATGAACTTTCCTTTACTTTCACACTATCCGTTGTTACCCAGATGAGGATGGGTTACCTTCTGAGGCTGGGTCCTCTCAAGGTTTCTTCCTCATATCATCTTAGGGAGTTTTTCCTTGCCATCGTTGCCACTGGTTTGCTCATGAGGGATAAATTCACACATTTAAAATCTGTATCCTGTGTTTATATGTTTTTGTAAAGCTGCTTTGAGACAATGTCCATTGTTAAAAGTGCTATCCAAATAAAACTGAATTGAATTGAATAGACACATGAAGCCAAAACACATAAAGCCAGCCATGACATATTTTCAAACTGCGTCAAAAAACGTGAAAGAATTTCCCAGAAAATACTGTTAACATTGCTTGATAATACGATACTATATATCTTGCATTTAACCATTTCTAGCAGTACACTGGCGTTCCATTCAGCTGAATCGAATTATCTGACATTTTCAATCAGTATAAACAAATTAATTATTTTAGTTATTTTATAGACTTTTATAAGATTAGTCAGGACACTGTTGGGTTTCTGTTTGTAGAGTATTGTGTCTCTGTGTTTAGCTGCTTGTGAGCATGGCGATGGGAAAAGCGAGGGGTGTGAACCCCCTGTAAACAATTCACACCTCTCCACAATAACACTGGTACAGAGATAAAAATGGACAGCACAACTGCCACAACTGCCACAATAAAATCCTAATATTTAAACCTAGTAGTCTAGATTAAAAAAAGAAATACTTAGAGATAACTACAAATTTTTAACGCCCCGAGTGTCTACTTTCATATGAGCCATTAACCACTACTTTGGAGTGTGACATCACAAATCAATTCAATGCTGAACACAGGCACCGCAAATCAGGTATAAATTCCATTGTTTTGGCCTCTGGTAAAAAGAGTTACAAATACATGTTACAATAGTAACTGCTTTTAGATCAAACGAGATGGTCAGGATCTGATCAGAAAAATGGTGAACATCCATTACTAAGCAGTGAGCAGAATGGGAGGGATAAAGGTATGTTTGCAGCTAGCTCTAGCAGTAGTAACATGATAATGATCATAGATTAGAGGATAAGCAGGAGGAGTCCTGATCTCCACCCACGAGGCACCACATTTCACAGATGGGGCAGCTGGAACCCTGACATCCACAGCAGGGTGTGATGCAGGACTGGGACACCACAATCACATTTAAATCACCACTAATCTGAACTGCAGATTTAACTTTCCTTGCGCAGATGCACGTGATTCCTCTCACCAATTAATTACCAAGTTCAGTAGGTGTGTTGGAACAGGGAAAACTGGACTTTCATTATATGACACTGATGTATGATCCTGAAACTCTACCCCTGGTCCTCCTGCTTGGAGCCATTTGGATGTACAATTCCTCTCAAGTTTCATAAAATATTGATTCTAAGTTGTTGCAGTTTACCAGTGTTATGCTCACACGCAGACTCTTCTTCCTATATATTTTCAACACAATGAGTATTGTTGGTCTTTCCTCTGCTTTTTAATTTAATATGTAAACATAACAGAGCTTGATGGGGAAGTGCAACTTCAATCTCATTGTACTAGTTCAACGATAAAGTTAATAAATAATGAAATTCCTCCTTTGAATTTGGTTCTTTTTTTTTTTTTTTTTTTTAAAAGGTTTCTTCCTTAGTCTGGATCAGTGAACTTTTCCTTTTTAACAGTCAATTTTGACATGATTATTATAACGCTCTAGACCCAAATTTCTGTAAAGCTGCTTTGTGACAGGGCAGCACTGTGGTACAGAAGGTAGCATCACCTCCTCCCAGCTCTAGGGACCCCGGATTGATCCACTTCCCAAAAACAAGCCAGTAGGTAGATTGGCGGTTACTGAAAGTGAATGAGTGTGTTCTTCGTGACAATATCTGTTTTAAAAGCATTATGATGTTGAAATCAAACTTTATATAAAAAAAATATATTTAATTAAACTGAAATCATCTAAATATGTTGGATGAAAACATGACATCTGGTGTTAGATATTACTGCCATAACAATGTTTTAACATCTACAATAAATGTTACAATAACCCATCCATCCATTTTCCATACCACTTATCCTACACTGGATCACGGGGGAGCTTGGAGCCTATCCAAGGTAGGTCAGGGCAAAAGGCATGGTGGGGACATGCGGGGCACAATTGCACACACATTCACACACTACGGACAATTTGGAAATGCCAAGCAACTTACAGTGCATGTCTTTGGACTGGGGGAGGAAACTGGAGTACCCAGAGGAAACCCCCCAAAGCATGGGGAGAACATACAAGCTCCACACACGCAGGGCAGAGGTGGGATTCAAACCCCCAATCCCAGATGTGTGAGGCAAAACGTGCTAACCACTAAGCCACCAGTACTGATATTGCTTGAAGGTATTAATTAGTGGATCAGACATTATGATTAATCATTTTACATTTTATTACATTCCTAAAAATGTATTATTATTATTATAAAAGTCACACAGGCCAATGTTGTAATCAGTGTGAGTGAAGCTGAACAATGGCAGTTTAAATGCTTGAGTTGTTGACATGCCTCTTCAGTTGCACTCATCACAGTCTAAACAGCAGGTTGATTAAATGCTACTGATGGGGCAATGTGGTTCGATCATTTTGATTTGGCTACCTGATGCATGTGCTGTTTCTATTCACCATGGAGAGGCTGCAGAGCTGTGCACTCATGTTATTGTCTGGCAGGTTTTGATGTGCATGCACAGCTTTGTTCTGCTCTGTTGAGTAAATGAAAGGAGCACAGACCATCTGGAGCAGATGTGTGTGTGTGTGTGTTTTCATATGGAACCAAAACACAACTAAATCTTCCAGATTCATTCTAAACTGACATACGACACAACACGTATTAAGCATCAACACTGACTGCCTTGGAAATAAGTCAGTGAATCCCAAATGAACTCGGAGGAAGCAAATCTGCATTAATGCTAAACGTATCTTCCACACACTGAGCTCACAATTACTCTTCAAATATCATCAATGTTTGAATGACATGTTGAATCTGATAGGGTGTGTCTGTGTACATACATGCGTGCTGAAGCTAGATGGATACTTGTAGTTGATGCTGATGATATGAGGAGTGGTGGATCTGATTTTCCACTAGATTTTCTGCTCATCCAAAGCTTCATTTCATCTCCACCCATGAAAATCTCCCCAAACCACAGCCAACACACCACAAACTGGAATCGAGCCAGTCTGCTGATGGTTAACATTTATAAACATCAGAGCGATTTTTGTTACCATCCACTGAGAAAAACAAGTCCACGCAATACTGATTTTAATATATTTAGACTTGAATTGAGACATGATCTCACACTTCTCACAAAATCATGACCAGTGGTATGAAAAGAACCAGAGACTGAGGTTAGGGATGAGGCAAGGTTAGCATTTGTATCCCTTTTTATGATTTCTTTATGATTAGCATGAAGATGAGAAATCCAACCATGCACTGGTTCAAAAGGCATGTATGTTTTTCAGAAGATTAGGCTGACTCAACACTATGAGAGTTAAATGGTTATTACTTGAGCATTTTGAAATGTTTAAAGTGGCATCAGTATCTTAGGGTGTTATGATACATTCCTACAAAAAAAGAACACTGTACACTCAGTGAGAACATTATAAGAAACAGCTGTACACATACGCATTCATCCAATTATCTAACCAGCCAATCAGGTGGCAGCAATACAATGCGTAAAATCATGCAGATGCGGGCCAGCAATTTCGCGTACTGTTCACATCAACCATAAGAATGGGGAAACATGTGATCTCAGTGATTTTGACTGTGGCATGATTGTTGGTGCCAAACAGGCTGGTTTGAGTATTTCTATAACTGCCGATGTCCTGGGATTTTCATGCACAACAGTCTGTAGAGGTTACTCAGAATGGTGCAATGAAGAAAAAACATCCAGTGAGCAGCAGTTTTGTGGATAAAAATGGCTTGTTAATGAGCGAGGTCAGCAGAGAATGGCCAGACTGATTCAAGCTATCAGAAAGGCTACAGTAACTCAGATAATCACTCTATACAATTGTGGTGAGCAGAAAAGCATCTTAGAATGCACATGTTGAACCTTGAGGTAGATGGGCTCGAACAGCAGAAAACTATTTCAGGTTCCACTCCTGTCAGCCATGAACAGAAAGCTGAGGCTGCAGTGGGCACAGTCTCACCAAAACTAGACAGCTGAAAACTGGAAAAATGTAGCCTGGTCTGATGAATCCTGATTTCTACTGAGGCACACAAATGATAGGGTCAGAATTTAGCACCAACTACATGAATGAATGGACCCAACCTGCCTTCTGTCAACAGTCCAGGCTGGTGGAGGTGGTGTAATGTTTTCTTGGCCCACTTTGGGCCCATTAATACCACTCACTCATCGCTTGAATGCCACAGCCTATTTGAGTATTGTTGCTGATGATGTGCATCTCTTCATGGCCACAATTTTCCCATCTTCTAATGGCTACTTTGAGCATGATAATGTAACATGTCACAAAGCACAAGCCATCTCAAACTGGTTTCATGAACCTGACAATGAGTTCAGTGTTCTTCAGTGGACTTTCCAGTGACCGGATCTGAATCCAATAGAACACCTTTGGGATGTGGTAGAACAGGAGATTCGCAGCATGAAAGTGCACCTGAAAGATCTGCAGGAATTGCGTGATGCAGTCATATCGACATGGACCAGAATCACAAAGGAATGCTTCCAACATCTTGTGGAATCAATATCATGAAGAATTGAGGCTGTTTTGAGAGCAAAGTTGGGTCCTACCCAATATTAGTTTAGTGTTAAAACACACACACACACACACACACACACACACACACAGAAAAAGAGAGCTCAGGTGTGCCATATTAGTCATTACTGTCTTTTTAAGTTACATTAGGATCTGAGAGCAACCAGATAATAAGTGGCAAAAAGATGTGTGTAGATAGAATCCTGTGATGAACTGCTGTCACATCCTGGGTGTATTCCTGCCTCCCCCCAGTGTTCCAGGGATAGGCTCCAGATCCACTGCCCAGCATAAGATACTAAAGAAGAAGAAGGAAAAAAGAAAACTATGTATTTACTTGTTATTCTCGATCATCTTGTTTTGTCTGTGTCAGTAATAGCGATTAAACTGTATAGCATAAGAAAGAAAAATCCTTTTACATATACTGTATATTTACATTTATAAGTATAGCAGCGCTGATCCAGCAGCACCTCTCCACCCATGTGGATACATACTTTGCTGAGATCTCTCCATTCCTAATGAAAAGATCATCATTTTCTGTAGCCACGGAAGTGCTGAGCTCACATCTGTGGAAAGAAATGGAAATTCTCCCATCTTTTTGGCCTTCTCCATCAACCACATAATGACAACAGACTATAACCATCAAACATAGTGTGATTCATTAGTGGAACTGCAGGATACAGCTGGCTCATATAAAGTAATGAAGCTATTCATATCTACATATGCTTCACTTTAATGTAAAGTGTTTGAGCTCAGGTCAATGAAAAAAGAAAAAAAAAGACCATGGAATAACCATCAACTGCTTTGTGTGCTTCTTTTGGGTGAAGTGACATCCATGTTGACATTTCAACTTTAAACACAGGAACCCTGCCAAAACCAACATGTGCCAACTGGATAGGAGAGATGAAGGACAAAAAAAAAAGAGAAGAAACAAGACCAAGATGAGAAGATGTATTTAAATAAAGGCTATGTTTCTCTACCAAAGAAGGGGTTGATAGTGATTTTGGACTGACCTTTTCAAGTCATGCAAGAAAATGTCAGCACAAAGAAAGGCACAATTATACTGAGTTGTGGTGAAATATAAAGGTTAGTCTATATATGTGCTAGCTGGCATAAAGAGACTTAAAAACATGCAGTTCAGATTGCCATCCCAAACAGGCTCCCATCCCCCCAAAGAAGCTGGAGCAACACCCTGGGGAAGAAGGGGGCTGGGAAACACTCTCTCTTTCTCTGGCTCTCTTAACATACTGACAGATGTTGTGTGTGGCCTAAGGCAGCAGGCCTATGCTGAAGAGAACGAAGCACTCAGTACATCTCCTCTTCCATCGCACTAAACACACACAGACTCATCTTAACCACAGGACAATGTAGTAAGCAACAAGGAGCCTTGCCATTTCCTGGGTTGCAACTAAACCCGCATGACCCAGAAGGATTCGTTAAGGTGCGGCCTGCTCTGTTTACCCAATCGTCTAGTTTATGTTAATATTTGAACCACGTTTGTGATCATACAAGGGTGGATGTCAGAGTTTACGGCAGAGGGGGATGGGTGTGTGTGTGTTTAGTACAACTTAAAAATCTGGACTGGCTGCAAGCACCCACGTACCCTCCTAAGACACAGTGTGGTAACTATCATTGTTCCTCCAGCTGTCTCAGGCAGACAAACATTTCACTTCAGTACCTTGTGTGACACTTGGACACTTTCCTAGCCATGATTCACTTGTACAAGTATTTCTTTCTTACTTTGTGAAACACTGTACTCTGGAATTATATAAATAATTCCTTCTACATGGTTGACTGTATTTATATTTTCTATCGTCTAGAGACATGCTAACATACTCTATTTTGGTAAGTTAGCATGTCTGTAGACGATGTAACCATGTAAAGGGAATTATTCTATTATATTATAGGGGATAATTCCAAATCCTCTTACTAATATATTCAATTAAAAGTAATTAATGTGGTATTGGGTATTCCTCTTAGCTCATCTGCATTAAGGTGAAAGTGATCAGTAGTGCATTAAGCCGAAGACAGGACTTTTAGCATCACTCAGAGTGGCTACTGAAGGCAGGCTCAATAAGGCCCCAATGATCGGTCAGATCCATATGTCAGATCAGCAAAGCATGCTCAGCAGCCATTTTGGAGACAGACAAAGAAGAGAATGAAGAATAAGAAAGACAGATGCGTCAAGAGACTTGGAGCTCTGCCAAAGCTCTGGCTCTGCTCTGTCAACGCCACAGCTTGATTTACTTTTCCTGTACACTAAATATATAGATGGTTAACTTCTACATTGTTAGTCTGCCAAGTTTATAGTACTGCACTTCACTAATGTCTGTAAAAGGACTTGTAAGAATGTTAAATCCTCACTGACAATTATATGAAAACTAACGTACACCCCAGGATGAACCTCTGCAGAATAAGTATGAAGACTCTGCAGTAGCTCACACTTTCATCTCGAAGTGAATCTTCATGATGCTGATTTCAGGCTCTAAAATTATTTCATTAAGCAAGCAGTCCTCTCACCAAGCACTTGACATGTAATCAGGGATGTAACTTCCCAGGTCTGAATAAAACAAGCAGATATCCTGTTTTACTACGTGTTTCATACCATAATGAGGAGTTTGCTGGAGTTAAGGGCTCAAAGAGCAGACTCTTCATAAATCATGACTGCTGCATGTATGTAGGGATGCTGCCATTAACTGGTTAGCTCCAATCAAACATGCCAAAGGATAATAATGGACAGTTGCATGTTGAACACAAGGTGAAAAAATCTCAAGGCAAGACCCTTTTGAACAGCCTTAAAGTGTCTTAAATCTACACTGCAAAGAACTTTTGGTTAAAAATGAAGAACAAAAACACGCTACTGAATCAGTATATTAAAATACTGAATAATGTGATGTAAATAAGCTTCTATGAGTTGCCCAGTCAATACTGTAATTCTGAGTCAGTGCTGTATTGGGGGTGTGGGAAGAAAATGGCATCATACACCAGCAGTGTTAGGTAAGTTACGCACCTCCAAAAAAAAAAAAATAAAACCAATACAGATTATTAATTACTACTTTTACTACTAAAATTGCAATTTGATTACATTACTGATTACTGCATGTAAAACGTTATCAGATTTACTAATTACTTTACTTTCAAAACCTATCAAACCTACAAAAACACACTACAAAAAGTTTGACTTATCATAAAACTTGCCTCAGGTGTTGTCACTATTTTAGGAGTATCAGACCAATAAAATATACAGTGGTGCTTGAAAGTTTGTGAACCCTTTAGAATTTTTTTTATATATCTGCATAAATATGACAAAGAGAACACAATTAAACAAGTGAGACAAAAATATTATACTTGGTCATTTATTTATTGAGGAAAATGAGCCAATATTACATCTCTGAGAGTGGCTAAAGTATGTGAACCTCTAAGATTAGGAGCCAATTTGAAGGTGAAATTAGAGTCAGGTGTGGGATGACAATTAAGTGTGAGTGAGCACCCTGTTTTATTTAAAGAACATGGATCTATCAGAGTCTGATCTTCACAACACATGTTTGCGGAAGTGTATCATGGCACGAACAAAGGAGATTTCTGAGGACCTCAGAAAAAGAGTTGTTGATGCTCATCAGGCTGGAAAAGGTTACAAAACCATCTTTAAAGAGTTTGGACTCCACCAATCCACAGTCATACACACTGTGTATAAATGGAGGAAATTTAACAATATTGTTACCCTCCCCAGGAGTGGTCGACCAACAGAGATGACTCCAAGAGCAAGACGTGTAATAGTCCATGAGGTCAGAAAGGAACCCAGGGTAACCTCTAATTAACTAAAGGCCTCTCTCACATTGGCTTATGTTAATGTTCATGAGTCCAGCATCAGGAGAACACGGAACGACAATGGTGTGCATGGCAGGGTTGCAAGGAGAAAGCCATTGCTTTCCAAAAAGAACATTGCTGCCCATCTGCAGTTTGCTAAAGATCACATGGACAAGCCAGAAGGCTAATGGAAGATATAAAACGTCAGTCTTCTTTTACTGACGCTCAGTTACGTAGTGACAAACTGCTATAAGTGGAGAATTATTCGGGGCTAAAGAAATGCAAAGGCCAGCTTACGCCCCTGTCATTTATTTTAAAAATACATTTTACTTAATATTGTTTTCTTAACAATAAATTTGTAATGCAAGTAATGTAATTTTATTGACATCAGAAACTAATGAAATTACATAAATTTATAATGTAATGCATTATATTACTGCATTATCAGAAAAAAGTAATTAGAATACAGTAACATGTTACTTTGTAACACATTATACCCAACGCTGTACACCAGAACAGATACGTCAAACGTCTCCATGCCCCAACTTAGGCACAAAAGAAGTCAGACTCGACAGTGACAGCCAAGAGTCGGCAGCCAATCAGGACAGAGAGAAATATTAAAAGTGTGAGAGAATAAACAAAGCTAATGGGAGCCTATGAGTGAAAGGGTTCATATGATACTACAAGAGAACAATGGAAAGGTATGCTGCAGTTTTAGTTTTTTTCCTTGATGAACAGGTAAGAATTATTTGTTAATAATTTAGGTGGAAGCTAATGAATGAAAGACAAGCAATTTATCTTCATTGTGGAACTGGAAACCATTACTGGGTATGCTGTTATAGGAAATGAATCAACTTTTTTTTTTTAAACACATTTTTATGTATTAAGGAACAATTAAGAAATATGTTAATAGTTTTTATCCATTTATAGTTGAATTTAATGTTGCATTTAACATTTGTCAAAACAGTTGGGTCATGATCACTATTTCTCTTCCCCCCCCCCCCATCAGAGCCAAATTTGACATAATGGAGAAACTACACAGCACACACAGATCTCCACAAAGCAGTGAAAAAGGTAAATGAAGAACCATCACTGACTGAATTCTTCTTTCATAAATATTAATTCAATGAGATTAATAAAACAGATCAATGTCTCAGACAGAAGGACTCGAAATTTGTTTTTTGTTGTTAAACAACACTATTTAAAAAAAACAACAACAAAACAAATAAATAAAAAAATGCAACTGGACACACCTGGCCACAACCAGTAAGTGTTCACCTGAAGCCTGGCTGATGCACAGCACAGAAGATAAGCACAAAACACTGATGTTCACACACATGCCGTCCTCCCAGAAGCTAACACATTAATGCATCTCTGCATGCTATGGCTGTACCAAGATGCAGAGAAAACATCTGGCTGCACTAACAAGGGGGGGTGGGGTGGGGGGTGGAGACACACACGTGGTATGAAGCCAGGCTTTAAGATCAATGTGGTGGAAATCAGTCATGGTGACGAAGAACTTCAATCCATGCCGGAAATCTGTAGGGAGCAGGAATGAATTGCTCAGACGGTGCCTCTTAGACTGTCTCCATGTGCATGTGGCCTAAGTTTTTAGGCTTAACTTGAGGTACATACACACACACACACACACACACACACACACACACACACACACACATATGGCTGTGTGCCAACTCCCGTGGCAGGAAGTATACTTGGAGCCAAGGGGTCTGAGCGGCTGTGTGTCTAGCAGTGTGTGTTTATGCATCAGCAAAACGAAGGTGTGCTCACAGGAAGCAGACCAGCACCTGTGGGAGAAAGAGAACAGGCTTGGGAGAAGAATATTAAGCTTGATTTAATCAGTACTTCCTCCCTTGCCGATATGACAGATGGCCCAGAGCCTCGACAGGGAGATGGGGATCATAGCTGTCCTAAAGCGCACAGTGTCAAGTTTCAGTCATCCTTGCTCATGGGAGGAAAGGGAATCTCAGTGCTAATGCTTATGAAACCCACATTGCTGACAGTTGCCAATCCTGGAGGCTCTGGAATTTCCAAGTATTACTATGAAGAGTTAGTGGCAGTGTAATCGAAGGCTTGGGAGAAGAGCTCACTTACATCTTGAATACTTGCCACCACTTGCACTAACCGCTCGTGGAGAATTTTAGCAAATAAGCCAGAACAAATCTTTCATCAGCAAACCGGTTCATCAGGTTTAATGTAGATGACAAGGTGCCCAGACAGTTGGAAAAATGAGGGTAGTTTGGCTTTTTTGCTTTTGCTTCTCTACCAGGAAGAGAAGTTATTCAAATATTCTGAAACTGAATTCCTCACTGGCCTAAATATGGTCGTGGAATAAAAGTTGTTTACAGAACTTTATTAAACCAAGCAAAGACGTTAGATTCACAACACACACCAGGGGTGGCGTACCTGTGGCTCGTGAGCCGCATGCAGCTCTTTGCCTGGTCATCTGCGACTCTTCTATACATCCATGTTTTCAGTGTTTACAAAATCATGAAATTTGAAATATTAAAAAATGTATACATAGAAAACTATGCCGAATTCTCATTTGGAAATATTTTTAAACAACGACGAGAAAAGAAAAGAAGAAAAAAAAAGTGCACATGTAAGCTACACATGAACTGGTTCACATGACAAATCACAAAAAAACTGTCATCAATCAAAGAATCTGAATCGAATAGCAATGGCGGAGGCAGGGAAGCACACAGCTAAGCGCAAATATGAAGATGAACACAGAACATTTTGATCTGAATGGGACAGATTGTAGTTTTTTTGCTGAGCGGAATGAGAAACCCTTCTGCTTGTTATGCCAAACTTCACTGTCACATTTTAAGGCTTCAAATCTCATGCGACATTTCACCTCAGTCCACGCTAATTCGGTCAAGGAATTTCCCAAAGGCACTGAACTTCGCAAGCACAAGCTAAACGTGTTGAAACATCAGTCTGCTTCTCAGAGACCGTCATATTGGCATCATATCAACTGGCATGGAACATTGCTCATGCAAAAAAAGTACACATACAATGAATGGGAAATTTGTTAAGAAGTGCCTCAGTGATTATGTTTCTATTCTTTCTCCCGAAAACAACAAATATAAAACGTGCGGTATCAGACCTTCAGCTGTTACGGCAAACTATTGAACAAAGAATATCGGACATTAAGAACTACTGTCAATGTTTGGGTCAACGTGCGTCTGTGAATCAGATTTTTTTCTACATTGAAACATGTGAAATCAAAGCGTCGCTCTGTTCTTACTGACACACATGTGAAAAGAGTTGCTTGGAGTAGCCACAACTGAATACAAGCCAGACCTGAAAAGGATTGTGGAAACCAAAGCCTGCCAGGTGTCCCACAGAGTCGAGTAAAAGGAGGTAAACTGATACAAAAGTTCATATCCATGAAAACTACTATGTATGTTGTAAGGCCTGTAAGTTATTGTGAGATACTATTGCACACATGTGTAGTTGGGCTCTTTGCAGTGATATGGAGGGTTTTTTGGCTCATCATGGTGAACTGGTTCGTCACCCCTGACATACACTATAGTTCAAGTTTGTCATAAGATGAAACAATCATCAGTTCAAACTCAATAGCATTTAAGGTAATGTAATGCATACATGGTTATTAACTACGGTGTTACACCGAGTGCCAAACATTTAGACACAATACTGGACTCTTTGTTACAAATCATCTGATGCAAAAAGGAGCAAATAAAATCCACCATTAGGTTGCAACACTTCTGCTCTCTCTCTCTTATTTAGTATGCAATATTAATGTACTTCAGTCTTACACACTGAAATATACTACGGCCAAATTTGCTCAAAGAAACCAGACGTTTAAGGTCTCTCGAGAAACCAAGGCAGAGCACACTATTTTAAGTCTGATCAGTATTTATCCCTCTTTGGGAGAAACTAGACTAAATCAACAAGCCTAAAGTCACATACTACAATCTTAAAAAAGTACAACTATCCATGAAGAGTTAGGAGAAAAGTAGTAGAAGTAGTAAGCAAAGATATCATCAATATCTGTTGATGTTATACCAACTAGTGCTAAAATAATTCCACATATGTGTAATGGAGTCAAATTAGAGCCTGTGTATTAGGTCAACAGGATTTCTTTGTTAGAAGCTGCTGAGTCACCCTAACAATCCTGTAGTAGTAATTCAAAGTTAGATCTTTATAAAGGCTGTCATGTGGAAATTGGATTAAAATATATACTTATGTTTCATATGACCGCTCATCATGACGATTTGAGGCACAAGAGAGGTCTGCTGTCAGAATGACAGACTGAAGCTGGTAGCCTATCAGGGGAAAGATCCAGTAAAAGCTTGAAAGAGTAAACAGTAGAGATTGAAAAAGAAAAAAAGTCCAAGAGGAAAAGGGATTAATTTGTGATTCATCATAGCTTTTCCCCCCCTTGCTAAACAGGCAAGTCATTAATTTGTTTTCCAATTTGGTTGGAAACTAGTGAATTATCCTCAAAGTGAACTTTGTATCACTACCCAGTTGTTTAGCTTGAGAACTCATGGTAGCTGGCTAGTGACTAAAGGGTTGTGCTATACTGGGTAGAGGTAAGACATCTGAAGGATTTGCTTGCCCCAGTGTGTATTAATTGTTGTTGTGTGTTTTAGTTAGTGTGCCAACACTACCCATCCCATGCCTTAACCTTTTTGACAAGCTGGAGAACAATATACAGATTAAATACACAAATGATGATGATCATAGATGATTGTAAAGAACAAAACCATGCATTTAGCTAGCCAGCTAGAGATAGAGCTAGAGAACAACTCTATTGGCCTAGGATCTGCACCTCATAACGACATAGATGCAAGCCTATATAGCAAGCCACTAGAAGTTTGCAGTAGAGAAACCAAAAGGTTTTGCACTTTCACCTAATACTCGGTAACTGTGACATTCATATGATGTGCACAAAACATCCCACCCATTCTCATGTATATGAGATATACATATATACATAATACTGAAGCAACGGTAACAATAATATGAATACTTCCCAATCTGTATATTACCATACTAAATAGTTTGTCAGTACACCACTTAGGCATACTACTCAGCGTGGATTTTGCGGTTTGGGACATCACCCTGAATTCTCTCTGAACTGACTTGGCACTCTAAACCGTAAGATTAATCCATGTAGTGGATTATGTAATGTTACATACACATTATGTAATGTTCTCCCACAAGTTGCAATTTTGAACCAGAGAGGGTGAAATCCAAACATCTTACATCCAGCAGGTTTCCAGTTGCGATAATAGAAACTTTGCTTCCCAATCTAGAAAAGAACAAGCCCGCAAGCAAGAGCATTGTTTGTATATTTTATTTTATGTACAGCATGTAAAAAATTCCACTGATCTGAGGACAGTGGTCGAGTGTCTTTGCACTGGCACTCACACAACTGTCCTCCTTCAAAAACCATTACAGGAAGGAGGGAGAAAAAAAAAAAGTGAACCGTAAAAAATACAAGAACCTACCATTGAAATGCAGTGGTGAGATGCTTTGAGCTTAGCAGTGAACTTAAAATATACCTCCGCTCGGGTTTGGCTCCCTTCCCCCATGGTTTGCATGCTTGCTCCCTCACTGAAGTGGCTCTTTAAATTCTCAAGGCCCTAAAAGGTCAATTGCTGACTAGAAAGCCCCTTTCTTTTCCACCTGAAGGAGAAACAAATCAACAAACCTGCAGCATAAAAGCACTTCAATTCCGCTTGGTGCTCAGAGCACACGGGTATGGAATTCATAGTACCATAACAGTAGGTTTGTGTTTGTTTTTTTTTTCTTGTTTTTAAAGCTTTAATAAAGATGTGATGCATAGGAGTTTACACTTCGGTCCATTTCTCCAGTGGAAATTTTCATTTATAGGGAGACGGTGGTGGGAAGGAAAACAAATACAGGTTGACAAAAAGGACTATCCGCAATAATACAGTGTACACAACTAGTTCCTGAAAGCGTCTTGTTTTCTCATCCAAGTCCAAACCTGATAGAAAAGAAGTCACTTTCCAGGCGCCGGGTGTGATAGTCGGAACCAGAGGGCTGCTGAGAGCTTGTCCGCCGTTCACAGCCGTAAAACTCTAAATTAGTGTTCGTTGTACGAGTGTCCAGCAGGCCACTGAAGGTACAGATAAAGTGCTTTTCTTTACATGACACATTAAATAATTAAAGCAAGTACATATGAAACTCTGTGATTCTCAAACAAGCCATGACACAGTTCCACGGCGCTCAGACAAAGAGCATCAAAACATAATAAAAATGAAAAATAAATGAGGGGGAAAAAAAACAGAAAAGGGGACAGGCCATTTGAAGAAATTTGGCCCTCTGGTGAAAATATATCTATCAATGACGACATACTGCATGTTTTAAGACCTACACAACGATCTCTAGATGCAGAGGATACAAAAAAAAAAAAGAAAAAAAAGTGTTTCACATTTTCAGTTTTGAAAGTAAAAGGAAAGAAACCTTAGAGTAAGCCATGTTATTTACCATCATGTGGATGTCCAGCTTGTCCAGTCTAAGTGGACTAGGTGAGTGTCACTAGAGCAGGCTGGCTGATGGTCTCCATGATGGACTCATTAGCTATAGTAACTCCGCTGACTGGCAGCAGCTCTTCACCGACAGAAAACAGCAGCGGTGGGATCGATTGTATGAGACTGTAGCAAGGTTGCCTGTGCTTCACCGGCAATAAATACATTCGGATTTAGTGTTGAGCTACTCATTATACTAAAACAGAAGTCCTGAACAAATTGATGGGGCAGAAAAACAGGTGGAGAGGAAGAGTTCTTCTCTCGTGTTTCCCAGATGTTCCTGCCTGCTTGCTCCCTCAAGCCCTCAACTGCTCTGCATGGTGGCTGATTTCTCCTTCCAAGCAGGTGGGGGTGGGGGAAAAAAAAGCACCTTCACTCATGAGATCTGTAGCAAATGCACTCCGTCCTGGTTGGGAACGACAGGAGGGGAGCATGAGGTCCTGAATCCAGCTTTCCCCTCTTTCACTCCTGAAACACAAAACACATACACCACCCTTGTACGCATAATGCTTTTCTGGGGCTGTGGGCATCAATGGTTACAAAAGAGAAAATGAGCAGAATGACCTTTAAAAACAACTGGTTTGGAAAAAAATATATGGAGGAAAGTACAGCAATGCATACAGCAGAGTTTAGTTTAGAAATATTCGCAATGCAGTTAATGAAGTAATAAAATATTACTGTTAGGAAAAAATAGTTTCAGAATAGTGGATATTTATGTTTGTGTCTGTATTGCTGCTAGAATTAATATATTATCCATTCTGACAAAGATAATATTAATGTACAATTTTAGCTTCTAAAAGCATACCATATATGGCTATTAATTTTGACCAATAACAATGTTTATAGTCGCTGAGCTCCATTTCACATACTTGTCCAGCTTTCCCACTTTGAAGCAGGGGGGAAAAAAAGAGCACATCAGCACATTGTGAATTTAAGCGAAAGAAGAAAAAAAAAGAAAAAAAAAGAATTTGACCCAATGATATCATCTGACTAGACAGTTTAATAAAAACCTCAACTTCCCACTCATGCTCCCTTTCTTTCAGACAAACATATATGCTATCCAACTAAAATGGCTGGAGAAGAACAATCACTGAGTCAATATTTAATATTAGCAAGATCTGGAGCAACATTCACAGACTTAGAAGAAACTGGAAAAAAAAAATGGGTGTGTTAATCCTAAAATAAATATATTTTTCCTGTCCAAGAGTGATTCATAAAATTTTTTAGTAATAAAGGCATGTCCTAAACCAAAAACTAAGGACACTTGCGTAACCAAAACCAAATCACGAATAATCCGAAAGGGTTGCTGCTGGCATCTAACAGTACAATCAAGTTCATGTGCTTAGATATATTTAATGACAACAAGCTTTAAAGGGGTATGTGATGGGCTCCTGAGTGGCGTAAATGAAAAGCTTTCGCCTTGTCGCCAGGATAGCTCGAGTTCAATGCTGCAGTCAACTCCCTCTCCCCATGCTCTCATCAATCACAATCATCTGTGAACTCATATGTGGAAGAGGGCAGATAGCACAATCCTCAGAGTGTGTTAGGCCACCATGTGTCAAAGCTAGAGCTGCAAAAACTAATCGATAATAATCGATTATGAAAATCGCTGTCGATGAATCTCATTACCGATTAGATGGTCTATGTGCGGCATGGGGTACATTAACTCATTGTTATTTCTGTTCCGAAAACACACATCAGAGAATACAGACCAAAGTTGTGTCCCAAATGACGTCCTATACACTTGCACTCTACAGTCTAGTGTATGAATTTTAGAAGGGTAATATCGTCTCAAACGGAACACTAGCGGTTTTAACAAACCGGAAGTATAAGCCACTTCCTAGTCGGTGGCACATGTCAAGCGCACCTAATGCGACGCCGCTAGCTTTAGCGGATACCCAGAGTCAACGGCAATGACTTTCTTCAGTTTACTGTTTGTCAGCGTTACCTTTTATGCCACCTCACACCATCCTGCAATTGGTGTCATTTGCCACAGAGAAAACTACAGAGAAAACTAACAGGATGTTGCACAGAGAACGCAACATCCTGTGGAAGCATACCGTTGGACAAGGGTGCTGGAAATAAACGTCTAAACATTAAAAATTATCTAAAGAAAACAGAACAGTAGAGATGATGTCTCACCTATGTCTCGCAGTGTGACAGCAGTGAGGTGATCTCCGAGCTCATGTGGCCCACTGCTTTAGCCGCCTCAATGATAGCGCGCCGGTACATGCCCTTTTTCTTGCGGTTAAAGCGCAGCCGGAAGAACTCACGGAAGGGTGAAAGTTTAGCCACGGAAAGCTGCGAGGTGGTAGGCGAGCCAAACCAGGCCACTTTGGCTTCGGGCCACGGTGCATCTGCCTCATCCTCCTCTCGCCGAGTGCCGCTAATGCTCAGGATTCTGGCTGGCCACCAGGGGAAGCCATGTATCTTTCCCCACACTACATCACCAACAGTTACAGCATGGCCCTCCTCCGTTATGCACTTGCTCATACTGCGCGTGTGCAACCTCACAGTTAGCGGTGGCACCGTCCGACCTTCGGCCCGTGATGCTGACGATGTAGTTGTCGAGGACGATACACCAATAACATGCTCGCCGGGTGCCAGCTCGCACAATTCCGGTGATGTCCCATCCGAGCTGAATGACTTGGACTCGTCCAGGCTGTCGCTGCTACAAACTGAAAGGCTGGACGAGTCCGCCTTGCGCTTGCCAAAGTTGATGAGGAGTGTGAGGTCACCATGCCGCTCGGTTTCCTCACCTGACCATAGTTCCAAGGCATTTTTGTCCACGGTGTCCTCAGATCGAGCCAGCCCTGATCCAGGAATCCTGGGACTCCTGCGCCTTGCCTCCCCCACCAGTTCTGCCTCGTACACAGACACATGTTCTACACCATCCCCACGGGACTTTAAGCGGATTTTGGGTGATGGGATGTCCTGATCAGTCAACTTTGGAAGTTTGAGTTTGGGGATAGACACAGTAAGGCCAGTCCGGATGGACTCGATAGCAGATCGTGCCTCTTTTCTGGGCTCACGGCCGTTCTCATGCTCCCCAAGCCCATTCTGCATCAGCTGCTTGGGGCAGAAAGGCTTCACAGAACCATGAACTCTGGATGGGATTTTCATTACCTCCCCTTTTCCTTGTGGAGTGCTATAGGAGATCTTTATCACTGGGCTGTGAGGTACTACATCGCCTCCTGGGAACTTCTCGTCTTCCTTTCTCTCTTTTCGACAACGCTTGCTTTCATAGCATGGAGCATCATCTCGCCTCTTGGATTCTCTTGTTGCATCTCCATCTTCCTTCCTGAATCCTTTAGGTGGGGCCTCCTTGGCATGCTCCTCCCCTTGTGGTGCATTCTCCTTCCTGGAAGGCTTGGCCACAGCTGACCCGTCTTTAATGTCCTCATCGCTGGTGACTGTGTTCTTGCACTTCTCACATAGCACCTGTCTAGGTCGCAGTCTAATAGTGCTCATGGTCATGCGGCCAGGTTCTCGAGACCGTCTCTTCTTTCTTTTGATTGGGCGGGGTGGAGGTTGAGGAACCCATTGACTATATGTGTGACGTACCCAGATGGGCTGAGGAAAAGGAGCACCCTCAAAGTAGGGAGGGTAGGTAGGCTGGCCTGGCTGTATTGGGATGGGGATGGGGATGGCAGGTGGCTTGTCAGGCTCTGTGTTCTCATCCTTTGGTCGCTGGGCTGACTGAATGGCTGGCTTGGAGCATGGCTCCTCATTCATAATGTCAGATTCCTGTCTGGATATGAGAGGCTCTTCTGACTTTCCTACAACATCTGGAAGGCAGAACAACCCAGTCCTAGACGGAACAAAAGAGAAAGCCTATAAGGGCACTGAACAGGTTCTGAAAACAATGTGAAGAAATCACAGGCTCTTAGACAAGTGTTGGTATTCAACCACAGAGATCCAAATCTGACTAATATATTCAACTGATTTCAAAGATCTTTTTAAATAAACACATAACGAAGTGCAGAGATGGTTACTAAACTAGTTCTCGACTTGAACCAGCTCAAATAGGAAAAAGAGTAGTAGTACTCAAGTTGGAAATCTCATTGTCATAGCAGTGATTTCCTACTCTGACACACTGTGTCGCAACATGCAGAGGGTAAACTGTAGTCCCTGGAACTGAAATTCCACGTAAAGCAGTAGCAACTTTGATCTTGATAGTGCTGCACAACAAGTCTAAACGCTTACAAGGTGCTTGAATTGAATCAAGATTCCAATCTGTCTGACTATTAAGAACATTAAATCTGCACTGCGAGAATGTGTTGAAATAATCTATTTTAAAACCTAGTTATAAAATTAGTATGAATATACTGCACGGTTAGATAGTCAGGTTTGTGCTGCAGTTCAGTCCAAAAATAAATTCATACGCCCTCTTTGTGAAGCACAGCACTGACGTGCGTACAGCAGGAACCATTTTGTTACAATCAGTGAAGAGTGGCTGTAGTCAAGACAGCACACTCAGTGGCTCGACACTGTCAGAGACAACAGACAAAGAGACCAACAGGCCTGCCTCATAACAGCCCCCCTCCACACTCCCTGAACAAAAACAATCCCATCAGCCACCAGGGATGCAGCCAGGGAGAGCCTGGAGATTTGGTTGTTTTCACATCCTGCTTGATATTTGATTATCAATTAATCCCTATAAGAAAAGGCTTCCCTCCCCTCATGCAATCCTGTGAGACATCTGATAAAAGAAATACCTGTCTAGTATGTCTTTAGGAATGAAAAAAGCCATAGGTACAGTTATTGCAGGCCTATACAAACATGTAGGCCACAATACAATACTTTTTCTAATGCTACAGAACTTCTGTATTATCTGGGTTTTTTTAATGACTTGACATTCGAGATATCTTTTGTGCCTATTCCGTCCCAACATTAATGAAACCCCGAATGAACAAAACGATTATTTGGGAAAGGTTAGAATAGCCTGACCAAGGTGGGAAAGCTGTACAAATTGTCCTGGTCATGTAGAGAATAAGAGTTTCTAAGCAGCAGTGACTCAGCATCACTATGATTCAACCCATGCTGCTGACACGACAGCAATTACCAAAATACAGGAAATGACAAATGATATAACAATGGAGAAGGAGGTAATGGGGAAAGGTTTTTGCATTATAAAATGTATCTACCAATCACACATTACTGCCACAAAGAAATGAAGCAATATCAGAACAAAGACCAGAGTAAAACTGGATTAGATAGCTCGTGAGATGGACAGCACTTGCTATGCGCAATCATTGAACAGATTGTGTGATTTAAAGTGCAGCTTTGAGATTGAAAACAATGTTTCCTGGGGAGAATTGTATCATTAAAAAGGAAAAACACAACATGTGATCTGAATTACGGAGGCCACAAATAAGGGAAAGTTTTGTAGGGAACAGGTTTAAAACCTTAATGTCTTGGGCCTTACTTGGACAACAAGATACATTTGCCAGAACATTATTTGTATCGGGTTGGGTGATATGGCAATATGATACTAATATTGTAATATATAAACATCACGATACACTTGTGTGTCGAGTGTCACCAATACACTGGATGTTAAATTAAGATTTGACCCTGTTTTGCTTATTAACTAGGTCTATAAAGATACCATATAAAAGTTGAATAAAGTCATTTAAGAGTAATACGACTACACTGATTTAGCGACCCAATGAAACAAAACATCATGATTCATATTGTGCATTGTAAAGTGTTACAATGTCACATCAACTGCTATATATAAAATATACTGGTTTGACCTACAGCCTCAGAAGGACTTTGCTTACATAGGTGAAGGTTTTGTTTGTCAGGGGGAAAAAAAAATCTTGTTTCTCTGGAAACTTTGTGTACTATGCTTTTACCTATCTATCTAATCTATCCATCCATCCATCTTGCCATCCATTGCCAAGAATAAGGAGCAAGAAAATCCTAAGTTTCTGATGTAGCTATAAATACATAGAGTGGTTTTTAAAGTCTACTTTAATATTTAAAAAAAAAAAATCCAGAAAGACTAATTTTCATGACTACATATTTCCTGCTTGAGTTATATATATTCAACCTTTATGTAACCAAGGTGGGCACAGTCAGACATAAACCTGGCCAAGTAGGTAGCACAATAATTACCACAAACAACATTCAGACACAGGACATAAACAACACATACTGCAGAACTGCAAAACAATTAAACCACTATCCATCCTATATCATATGTCCTACCTATAAATACACGTTACAGGTATATGTTAACTAGAAATATATGCTACAAGTTCAACAAAAGGTCACTAGCACTGGTTTGGTCAGTGACACCCCACCTGTCTTTGTCTTGAAGAAAGATGTCCTTTCCAGCAGCTTCAACTTCTCTATTCTACTGAACCACTAAATGAAGAAGCAAAATAGCTTTCTTTATTGTTCACAGTATACATAATGTGTTCATGGAAATGTGCCTAATATACATCTGTGAAGCTTTTGGGCAATAGCCTGATAATAAGGGTAACACACAACGAAGGCAATCTGCTTCACATGTGACTATGGACTAAGTTCCTTGTGCAAAGTCGGTTTAAAATGCCATGATATTAACCTCACGAATAGAAGCTGAGCAATAAAATACCTGGACAAAACATGATCAACTTGGGGTTTATTCCACTTCATTTGAATGAGAACAATTTCAGCTAGCAACCAGAAGCTACAACAATGAGAGCTTATCCTCTATCCTGGACAATAAGCAAGAATAAACACTAATATCAGTTGAGATACATGAAGCTGAGAGCGCGTTCACAACAACACGCTGGAAATAATATACAGTCTTTGAACGCAGCATTGTATGATTACTAGCTACACATTTTACAGGGGCTAAGTGGCTAACCTTAGCTGGCAAGTAATGTTACTTAATGGACCTTTAAAAAAAAAAAAAAAAAAGGCATATTCGTCCCTGACAAAATACTTAGATTTGTAGGATAAAAGTATGTTGGTACATATATATGTAAGACGTGAACTATGTGTGGAATAATAGATTTTGATAATAATCCTTCCTTGGCTTTGGATAAATAGGGGGCCTGCTTGTCTTTCCTTGGCCTCTTCTTGATGGATAGCGTTTGCTTAGTTAGCCAAATTATCTTAGCTTAGCTTAGCTTACGGCCTTAGAGCGTTTAAAGCAAAAATAATAATAATAACAAAAATGAAACACACTCACTTTTTGTTGCAGTCGAGCAAAATCCCGGTGTAGCTCCTATCTCGGTATGTGAGCGTCACCACCAGTGTGTCATTCACTATCTGCTCGATGGTGACCGGAATCCGGGAGCCGGCCCGCAGCTCCTCGGCCGCGGCCTCCATGTTTCCTGTGTGAAGTGTCCGGCTTGGCGCTGCTCGTTCCCCGGCGCCGGAGCCGCGCGCGTCGGCCTCAGATCCTCGCTCCTTCTGCTAGCGAGCACAGGAGGCTACACAGGGCCACGGAATGACGCCATCAACCCACCGGCGCAATTACAACCGCGCGGCCAGCCGTGACATCACAAAGAGGCGAGAAAGGAATCCGTGAGCGCGCGATCCTCTGCTTCAACTCGCGTTTTCTTCTCATCCAAGGCTTCCGCGGTTTCGGAAGATGTTAACACTCTAGACATCGCCGTGTATTTAAGATCGGCTTTGCCAGCGTGCACCTTCCAGTCAACCACATACAGTAGTTTTACCCACTGATCAATAGCACTGCTTATTTATTCCCTCAGAACATATAGACTACTGACACATGGGTTATGAAATCAGCATAAGATTATTGTTTCAGTGTTGTTGTTTTAAAGTTGGATCGTCTACTGATACATTTTATTAATGGTGTGATTAAATCACACTGATCATGTTGCAAGCGTCTAATGTTAGGTTACAATACAAAAACCAATTCACTAACATAAAGTTATATAATTTAAAAAAAAAAAAGCCTACATTATACTCGGCCTTGTCTAAATGGAGTTAAAAATGTGATTTGATCACACGCTTTATATTATACTTCTCTCCTCCAACATAAATCCAGTAGGCCATAAGCATGAAATGGCTGACTCCTGAAGTACTGATTGAAGACGACAATGAACACAAATGAAAACCGCGCCACCGCCTGGTCAAACTCAACATCTTTATCAAGACTTACACAGTAATGAAATAATATCCAGTGCACCCTCCACTTTTACACATTACACTATGATGGCTTGTAATACCTCAGCCTGTACAGGTGCTAGCAGGATATTTCTCACAAAATATGGGTCGAGTCATGTTATTTATCATAAGCACTTTCCCCAGTGAAGGCACTCAAACGATACTCCAGATCTTTCACCCGTCTCCTTTCTGCAAGCTCCATCTGCAGCTGTTTTACCTTGCACAGAGAAGAAGAAAAGTCACTTTCATTCCAGTAGTTTCTTTTCCTTAGAATGTTACATATCTCCTTTACATTTCAAAATGCAAAAATAAACACTCAGAATGCACACACAGTTAGTTTTCACTGCGTATGGAAAGGTCGGTGTTTAGTTCGCCAGTTTGAGAAAATTTCCCCCGGTGGTAGTTGGTAATGAATCAATTCAAACACCTCACATTTTAACCTACGGTGCCGGCTAACAATGCACATTTCCTGGTGAAAACAGATACTGTACAAGCACACACACACACACACACACACACGCAATAAACATGTACTCATAAAAATTACTGTGCCTTTTGTATTCAGCTGCAGAGGTGTTTATACTTTCTCATAATTTACACATCACACATTGAGGGATCAGCTCCCCTAATGGTTAAACTCTAGAATACAGTTGTCCATAGTAAAACATATTTAATGGGGTTTAGTGTCTGCATTTATCCTAATTTGTAAATGTGAATCAGAATATGCAGATGTGGATTATTTACAGCTCATTAGTCCATTAATTGAGTCATAGCTGATGTAGATGCAGAGCATTAGTGCTCGGATAAATTTGATAAATTGTGCTTTAATTTTTTTTTTTAAAACCACATGTCCATTACTTTCTATATATACTTATGTAATGTCACTTTCAGTAAAAAGAAAGGATTGCAAAAGACAAACCTATTGGCCAATCCTTTCTTCTCTTGAAACGGTGTTAACATTTAGTTTTATTTTATTTCCATCTGAATTACACTCAAAGCACTGCTATAAAGAGTTTATAAATTGTTCCTACACCATTCTGTGTACTCACATCTGTGCTTGTTTCTATGCAGTTTTGATAAATGAGGGCCATTATCTGTGTTTCTGTCTCCCTCTCTGTGTGCCTATGTTTGAATTAAACATCAGTTCTTCACCTCTTCCATCTCCTGAGCCGCTGCCTTTGCCTCCTCCGCAGGTGAACCTCTGGGTCTTCTGCGTCTCTGCTGCATCATCTGAACATGAGTTCTGATGCGCTGCTCAAGCTCTCGGTCCCTTGCCTCCCTTAGGGCACACACAACAGACAACACCACAAATGAACACACACGTCACTGACCGCACACTTCGAGCAGAGGAATTAACGGCACTCAGGTCAGCTAATTTTGTGAATTAGTTCTCTTCATTACTTGTATAGGTTCATTTCACTGAGTTAATTTAAAGTTCATTTAAGATCTAAAGGAGCCTGAATTAAAATGGCCAACTGAATTAATCAATCCAAATGTGTCTGCATGCGCCAATCGTGGCCACTAGAGGTCAGTATTGTAACTCGTTTGCTGTCCATGGCTGTCCAATGAGGACCAAGTTTAACTATGCAAAAAAAAATAGCAACTGTTGTGTTAGACATTAGAAATCATGTCTACTTAAAGTTTTTACTAGAAAGTCAGATTCCAACCGCATACAATCTGTTCTGACAAGAATTCTTGATCATCGTTATATTTCAGTGACAAACGGTGTAATCTCACTGGCTGAGGGGCGGTAGGTATTACACATTATGTATTGTGAACACATAGTAGTTTTAACTAGGAATGCATTCATTCTATTTTTTTTTTCATTTTTGATTTAATAGTAATATCAGATCTTTTATCATTTGCTGTTTCATATTGAGTTTTGTGACTTGAATAATTGCAAGAGCTCTTTTAAAAATGGTTGTGAGGACACACTGCCAAAATTCCTGCAAGCAGCTAGTTGCTTTACAACTGTAACATTAAAATAATTGTCTAAAGACACAATAGTGCAAAGTGCCATTTGCAATCTCAACGCATTCTTTCTGATGTGGTATTTAGGGTGCACTATGCAGTGCGAAGGTAGGATGGTCTACTCTAATCACACACTAGCTTATGAAATACATCCTTAGTACCTGGCCTCCTCTGTTTCCTTGTGGGTTCTTAATGACGTCTGTTGAGTTTTATGGGCTTCTTTGTGTGAGTCATTCAGAGCCTCGCCAGTGTCATTTGGATTATTGGTGGAGACAGCAGCATTCTTCAGACATTACACAAACAAGCAGCAGTTTTATTTCATTCCTTTCTCTGCAATACTCAAATGACACTCATTAACAACAAAGAAATCATTTGGAGAACAAGGTAAAAGAAATATATCAGCTAAATTCAATATGGTCTCTCTCTCTCTCTCTCTATACATACATTATATATATATATAATATATAGGGACATTTCTTTTTTTTGCTGTGTGTGTGTGTGTGTGTGTGTGTGTATATATATATATATATATATATATATATATATATATATATATATATATATATATATATACACATACACACACACACACAGCAAAAAAAAGAAATGTCCCTTTTTCAGGAGACTGTACTTTAAAGATAATTTTGTAAAATTAAAATAAGCTTTACAGATCTTTACTGGAAAGGGTTTAAACGAGGTTTTTCATGCTTGTTCAGTGAACCATAAACAATTTTTGCACATGCACCTGTGGGACAGTCCTTAACAAGAAAAGATGTCTAGGGTTCCTGCTCACCTGCGTGAACATGCCATAGGCCTGCTGCAGGAGGCATGAGGACTACAGATGTGGCCAGAACAATAAACTGCAATGCCTGTAATGTAAGCCGACTAAGACAGTGCTACAGGAAGACAGGAAGGACAGTTGATCGTCCTTGCAGTGGCAAACCATGTGTAACAATATGTCCCTCCAGATGTGATCGAGAACTTGCAAATGCCTTGGTGGAAGAGTGGGGTAACATCTCACAGCAAGAACTGAGAAATCTGGTGCAGTCCATGAGGATGAGATGCACTGTAGTATATAAAGCAGCTGGTGGACACCAGATACTGACTGTTACTTTTAATATTGACCCCCCCCCCCCCTTTGTTCAGGGACTCAATTTCTGTTCGTTAAATGTCTGTGAAACTTGTTCAGTTTATGTCTCAGTTGTTGAATGCTTTTATGTTAGTACATAAAAAAAAGCAGTTGAATGTGAGAGGACGTTTCTTTTTTGCTGGGATATACTCCTCATAATACAGGATTTGTCTAGCTGCATTCCCCTCTGAAACTACTGGAACAGCAAGGCCAATTATTTTGTTGCTGCTGTAGACCAAAGACATTTGGGTTTGATATCAAAAGATGAATATGAGAAGAGAGTTTAGAATTTCAGCTTTTATTTCCTGGTATTTATTATGTAGATGTGTTAAATGACATAGAACATAGCACATTTTGTATCAGACCACCCAATTTTTAGCAAAAATACTGGAACATGCGACTGACAGGTATTTCTCGTTACCCAGGTATGTCCGGTTAGATTGATTGTTTAAACAATAAATAGCTCTGAAAATCTACTCTTGGTTTTAGCCTTCAGTTTCACCTGTGAAGACTGCATTTGTTGTTAATAAGGATAAGCCAACATAAAGACCAGAGAGCTGTCTATGGGAGAAAAGCAAGCCATTTTGAAGCTGAGAAAAGAGGGAAAATCAATTACACGCATTGCAGAAACATTGGTCATAGCTAGTACAACCATTTGGAATGTCCTGGAAAAGAAAGAACCACTGGTGTACTGAGCAACAGAAACCGAATGGGTCGGCCAAGGAACACAACTCCTGAAGAAGAGCCAGACGAGAGAAACCCCCTGAAACAAACAACAACTGAAAGAGGTTGAGGTAAAAGCCTGGAAAAGCATCACAAAAGAAGAAACCAACAATTTGCTGATGTCAGTGAGTTACAGGCTTAAAGCAGGTATTGCAATCAAGGGATATGCAACCAAATATTAAGTGTTATATTTGCTTGAATTTATTTCCAGACGAAATTCTAAACTCTCGTCTCATATCCATTTTTGATCTCAAACATAAATGTAAAAGCAAAAAGAAATGAATAATAAACAAAATATATACACAAAGATTAAGACTGGAAAGACTGCATTTGAGGTGATTTTGCAGTCAGTTTATGAGGTGTTTCCAGTTTCCTATGAGCATGGTTTGGTTGCTTGTGCTTAAATGGGTTCCAATATTTTGTCATTTTCCCAGATCTGCATACACCCAATCCAATCCAATCCAATCCAATCCAATCCAATCCAAATAATCAGCTATTTTTTGTGAGATTACCAGCTGAACAGGGGCTGAATCGGGATGAGTGTCTGACTGCTGAAGGAAAACTGACTCTGAACCTTTGCTAGATAACTCTATCTGGGACAGAGCTATGAGGACAACTACTGCGACATTATCTTTTTCAGAGGGGTTGCAGGGAAAATAAAAAAACGAACACTGCAGACACTACTTCATTACACCCTGTACAAAAAATGCATCTTCAATGTTAGCTGGCCATTCAGTGAAGCCTGTAGGAGAGACCATCTTCCTGTTTACTGTCCTTCTGTAACTCATAATATGATATTAGAAAAAAACATTGTACCCCTTCTTTCCAAAGTCTCTCACTCCTGTCCTGCTTGTGTTCCAGTATTTTCCTCTCCTGCATGATCTTGGCCTGGTTTCTCCACTCCTGCAGCAGCTCCTCATTTCTGAGACACACACACCCCAGAGAGGTGAGAAGTTATTTATATATCAGAAAAGTTACATATTACAAAGTTAGATATAAAGTATATATATATATATATATATATATATATATATATATATATATATATATATATATATATATATATATATATATATATATATATACACACACACACACACACACATACATATATAAAACCCATGTGTTTTATATATTTAAAAGTTTTATGTTGCAGTTTTATTTTGCTTTGGTAGACACAATTTGAAGGTCCCTCTTTGTTCATCAAATTTATCATTATATAGTCCTGCTTTTCTAAAACAGCCACAGATTAATCAAGTCAGATCAGATGAATCGATGCTATTAGCTAAAAGCTCTCTGTTTGCCAAAATGAGATACATTAAGGGCTTGGGCTTAAGTCACCACTGGACTGAAACCAGCTTTCATTTGTCAGTAACATGTCTGCAGCATGAGTCAATTCTACTTAAGTTTCAGTACGCAAACTTGAATTTGATATGAAGACTTTGTTGTGTGACTTAAACATCAGAAATGTTATCAAGCAACTGCTTTGAGGTGGATTTTGTAATAAGTTTGTAACAGTAATAATCATATCATTTTAAACATACTGTAGATAAACATAAACTGTGGTTCACAGTATTGCCACATAATTGAGCTGTGTTTCTTTTACTCTGCTACCAGATGGAATAAATTTGCTTGGCTTTGTCCCTTTTCTTTAAAAGTCACCGAGAGGGGCTTGGGTCAGTTAAGGGTAAGGGGAAGCCATTTGCCAGACATTTCATTGCAATAGAGGGTATGCACTGATGTCACTTTCCCACCAGAACACGCCCCCTCGGCCGGACTGAGTGGCAAAACATCCAGCAAAATGGCTGGTTTTAATAGGGGAAGCTGCAAAACCATTTATAACATTTGTATCATTAACATTTATATGTACCTGATTTCAACGCCAGGGAAATACACCAAACAAAGCCTGAAGGCATACAAAAGCCTTGACACTTGGTCCTACTTCAAGGTGGGATTTGTTGGAGAAATGAAAGTGGCAAGAATACCAATAAAGATTCTAGTGGTATGTGTATGTACAAATATTTATATTTTATTATATAATTTTATCTGGTAAACTGTAAGGTAGCTAGTCCTAGTTTATTTGTAGCTAACACTGCTTCCACTTACTAACGTTATACATTTGTGAAGGTAAAACACAGTCAGAGAATGAATGAGCCGCCATTATTCATCAGTGGAAATAGGCAGCATTTAAAAAGAAATATATAGCAAGTTATTCATCATTGTACAACATGAATACCACATGCCAAAAGAACTTACAATTACACTGCTCCACTTAGTAAAAAAGGAGTGAATGTGAAATGAGTGAAATGATCCCACAACAACTTTTTCCCATTTTAGATGCGTTTTTTCATGGAATTGATGCTGTGCACTAATGTACACTCAGTCTTTTTTCCACTCAGTGGGCGTGACCGCGGCGAGTTCCGGCTACCCTGACGTCATGTGCATACCCTCTATTGCAGTTCACCTCATATGCTCTTAGAGGGCTCTAAAAAATGACAAACTGCTCCTTTAAATTGAAAGAATTCTTTCAAACATTCTTACTTTCTTTTTTGTTCTAGTAAGGCTTGTTTCTCCTTGAACTCCCTCATGGCAGTCAGTCTTCTCTCCTCTGATCTCTTCCAGTTCTGCACATCAGATGGAGGAAGCTCTGGGAACATTCCTCTTGTTAACTCTTGGGCCCTGTGGTGTAACCGTTAAATATTTTGCAGACTTACTGGTTTACTTTCCACTCTATTAATCTTATTTATTAAATCAAAGGCCTGAGTTTTCATGACTTTCAACTAATAGACATTCATATACCTGTTGATGGATGGGGGATGAGTTCTGTGAGATCTGTCGCCCTCTGCTGCTCTTAGGTGGTGTTGTGGCAAAATGACCGGTGTGATGTACCCTAGATCTGCCCTGTCCATCTGGATCATTTGCTGCCTGAGCTCCTTGAAGTGCTGGACCTCGTTGTCATCCACTTCAGACAGATCCAGGCTAGACTGGAGAATCTTGGACAGCGGCAACTTCTCCACAGCAGGCATGTCTGAAGCTGTGGACCAGCAGGAGTGAGTTTTTATATGCAAATGCATGCAGCCACAAAGAGAGAATTGGCCGCGAAGGTCACCTGAGAGCAGAAACCTGTTTGCTGTATCTAAAACTTGAATTGAAAGGCAATCTATCGTATTGTAACTCTATCAGGAATTCATTACAGTAAACAAGCGAGCAAGATGACATGCAGTAATACAATATGAAAAGATGATATCATGCTGCAGGAAGCTGTAAATCAATTAGAGTTACAGGATAACAGCATCACACGTTTCTGGACCAACAAGCAATTTTCAAACCAAACTGATTTCAACATGTTTTCTCTGTAACATAGTTTAGGAGTGTATTTAGCATGTGTGGCCCCAGAGACTGATGCATGGCAGTGCCAGAGGTTATCCATCATTTTCATCCAGCTAAAAATATTACAGGGTCGCGCTGTGCCATGAGCCAGTTGAGCCACACGCATCGTCTCCAAGGGAACAGAAGTCACACTGCTGAAGCAGAACCAGGGCAGGAAGCTATTTTTGAAGCAGGCCATCCTTTTTATGCAAAGCCACAGATGGTGAGGGATAGCACACACACACATACACACACCAACACACCCACACACACACACTCAAATACACACACACAGACATTTATATACATAAACATATGCAAGCACACAAACACACATACACACAGGTAAGGAAATGCTTGCATTGATTTGGCTGGCGTAAAGACCTGTGTGTGCGCTGTGAACGCTGAGGGGCCGCTGAGCCACGGCTGTGCGACGCAGGAACTGCAGGATGTGTGCGAGACCCTGCTGTAGCACTTCCTGTGGCGGGAACGAGATGGGACAGTTCCTCAGGCTCAGAGCTCGTAGTGTGATCATATTACCTGCCAGGAAAAGACAGCAAGTAAAGAACTGAAGGAGCAATTGCCTTGCAAACCATCTCAGGACCAGTCTAGACGTTAATTGACAACTTATTTAGGAAGAAGCTTTTATATTATAGAGTGTTGCTCTTGTGAAGGATGACCATTTTGTAGACATTATTTCCTGTCAGTGATGGTCTAAAGGGAGTTGGACATGGCAAAGAGTGGAAATAGACCTGGGCATCCAACTTTCCCGCAATGAGTGAGCTGTTGGTTTTCTTTCTGGCTGAGTATCAGTTTTAATTCTGAAATCTCAATAACAGATTCAGTACGATTTCTCTGATTGTATGCACACATAGTATGTAGGAATAAATACTTCTGTTGTGGCTGTGGGTTTCATTTCACAAACATAAAAGACTGCACACTCACCTTTTACAAATTAGAAAACTTATTCCATAGCCATGACTCCAGGGTAGCCATTTATAATCAAATAATAATAAAAGCAATCTTAACCATTTGGTAGGCTGCTGGGAAAAAATAGATTACCTTGAGGAGGAATAGTCATAGCACCATGTGATCTTAGATCATACCTAACTCTACTGGAAGTTCTGTAATAGGGTTCCCCTCCAGCAGCAACGTTTTCAAGCATCTGAAGAGATTTAAGAATAATATGATGACTGTTGTTAAGATGGCAGTAGAATAAACACATTAAAGGTTGCTCGAAGGTATGTGCACGCTGTTTTTGCTGTACCTGTGCTGACCGATATCAACAGGAAGACACGTGAGCTGGTTATTTCTCAGGTCCAGCCAAAGCAAATGTGGCAGACTGCTGAACAGATTGTCTGGGAGACTGGACAACTCATTTCCTTCAAGATACAAATTCTTGAAAGGAAGTGGAAAAGAAAGCAAACAGAGCAATGCCATGGTAAGTTTGTGTAGCTCTCTAGCAGGGGTGTCAAACTCATTTTCATGTAGTCCAGTGTCAACTGGGCCAACCAAGAAAATCAGCTTACAAGACCAATAACGCATTATTATCTCCTCTTAAATGTGTTCATTTATCAGTGTTTAGATTCTGCATGCACAATCTGAGTGAACACGTATCACCTATAAGACAATTCATTACCAAAAAATGTATATACTCTATATAAACTAGTCCAACACTCTGAAAATCTGTTGTTGTTTTCTCATTTAAAACTGGAAATAAACAGAAAGCTTTACAATTAACAAAGAAATTAAATGTTCAGTATTTTGACTATTCATTATTCAAGATGCTGCACTAGGTCTCTGGGTCTCTGTTTAAATGTACACAAAGGTTATGTCACGATTCTGATTAAAATGTTTGATATAAAACTCAAACTAACACATGACTGAATGTACAAAATTAAACTAAAGTATAAACAAACAATTAAATAAATAAAAAGCTGTCTGCAACTTTACCCACAAGGTTTAATCCCTTTGATTTATCTCATACTAAGTTACTTTATCTATTTGTTTAAATCTTGCTAATTTCTGACCAATGATTTGTTGTTAAGACCATTAAAATCTTCATATTTTGCCTTTTTTTGTGTATTTACATCTACATTTACATTTATTCATTTAGCAGACGCCTTTATCCAAAGCGACTTGCAAATGAGAAAATACAAGCAAAGCGATATATCAATCAGAGAACAATACAAGTAGTGCTACCATACAAGATCTATTAATTGAGTTCCAGAAGAAGCAAAGTACACAGAGTAGAAGTGTAAGCGCCAGAGTAAATTTTATTTATTTTTAATTTTTTTTATGGGTTGGTTAGGTGGTCACGGAATAGGTTGGTCTATAGCTGTTTCTTGAAGATAGTGACAGATTCTGCGGTCCAGATTGAGGTTGGAAGTTCATTCCACCACTGAGGAACAGTTAGTTTGAAGGTTCTTGAAAGGGACCTTGAGCCACGCTGAGTAGGTGCTACTAAGCGTTGGTCGTTAACCGATCACAGATTGCGTGAGGGAACGTAAGCCTTCAGGAGAGAGTTGAGGTAGGGGGGTGCTGTTCCAGACAAGGTCTTATAGGTGAGCATCAAGGCCTTGAATTTGATACGGGCGGCTACAGGAAGCCAGCGGAGGGAGATGAAGAGGGGTGTGACATGGGTTGTCTTGGGCTGGTTGAAGACGAGGCGTGCTGCTGCATTCTGAATCATTTGAAGGGGTTTGATGGAGCTGGCTGGAAGGCCCGAGAGTAATGAGTTGCTGTAGTCCAGTTTTGAGATAACAAGAGCCTGGACTAGTAGTTGTGTAGACGGTTCGGTGAAGTTGTTCTTTTGGTAAGAAACATAGATACAGTGTCAAATTTTTAGCTTGCTAATGAAAAATTAAAGATCATCCATCTATCTTCTATACTGCTTATCCTTCAGGGTCACAGGGAACCTGGAGCCTATTCCAGTAGGCATGGGGCACAAGGCAGGGTACACCCTGGACGGGGTGCCAATCCATCGCAGTGCACACTCACATACACATTCATACACTACAGACACTTTGGACATGCCAATCAGCCTATCATGTATGTCTTTGGACTGGTTGAGGAAATCGGAGAACCCAGAGAAAACCCCGCAGCACGGGGAGAACATGCAAAATCCGCACACACAGAGCTTAAATATCATTAGCACATTTTAACAGTAGCTGAGATTACGGTCCTGCTTTATTTTGCTCCATAGAGGAATAACAGACATCGGCTCTCTTTTTTTTTTCAATTCATTCACAGTCCACAAAACGATTTTTAATATAAAACATGGATTGTAAATTCATTTGGTTTGCGCTCCTGGCCTGCTGGTTTGACACTCCTGCCCTATACACTGTTTATCACTGCATGGCTGTAAATGTGTACACTCAAAGACACTAACAGCAGTGATATGTAATCATGATAAACACACTCATAATTAAATTCCTAACACAGTACTGTGTCCTTGTGTACCTTGAGCGGAGTGTACTTGCACACACAGTCTGGTATGACCTTCAGCTTCTGTCTGCTTAGATAAAGGATGTCGGATGAGTCATGATTCATTTGATGCTCTGCAGAATCTTCACCTCGACACACAGAGCCTCGGCTCGGAGATTTTATCGCATTCTCACCGCAGTCAAGACTCAAGTGGAGATCATTCGGGTCCTCTTCCAGAGCTGTCATTATTTATCATTATATAATGTGCTAACTTTCCATGCCCGTGCTGATAATAATGACACAACTTTGCAGCAGAGTGAATTTCAACTGTATAGAAGAACGCATCAGACAGGAAGTTAACCTAGCTAACTAATTAGCCTAGCAACTTATTTCATCCTGCATAATAAGCTCCTACCGATTCGAACTAAACGCTTAGAGGAATTTATAGTCGACATTCAAACCTTAAATTCATACTTAGAAGCCAAAAGTCGGTTTTCACATGCATTCCTTTCCATAACGCGGGTTTCCTGCCCTTTTGGGATGTTGTGAAATATTGCTATGGTAACATGCCAAGAAAGTGAAACAAAAACTACGGCGTGCTGAAGAAGCCAAAAAAAAAGGTCAGTCTAGAGTTTTGCGTTTTCACGACGACGGTCAAAAGAATGTACACGAGGGTTACACATAGTTATGAGCAATATATTTCAATAGAATATCGATTAAATGGCGTAAAAACGAATCACTGTTCTTTAACAATGTTGATATAATTACAAAGCATATCATATTTGTTCATTTGAGCTATTAGACATTTAGACATTCCTCTTCAACTTTCCACCCAAAGAACCCATACTAGTTACACTGTGTTTAAAAAATATATTCACCCACCATCCACTTTAATAGGAACACCTGTACACGTGCTCATTATGCAGTTATCAAATCAGCCAATCATGTGGCAGCAACACAATGCTTAAATCCATGCAGATGCAGATCCAAAGCGTCAGTTAATGTTCGCATCAAACATCAGAATGGGGGAAAAGTGTGATCTCAGTGATTTTAACCATGGCATGGTTGTTGGTGCCAGATGGGTTGGTTTTAGTATTTTAGGAACTGCGTATATCCTGAGAAGTTCACACACAACACTCTCTAGAGTTTACACAGAATGGTGCAACAACAAACAAAAAAAAAACAATACCAAAAAACCATCCTGTGAGAGGAGGGTCTGTAGACTGAAACACCTTGTTGATGAGAGAGATCAGACGAGACTGACCAGACTGATCTGAGCTGACAGGAAGTGTACAGTAACTCAAATGAGCAGTCTTTACAATCGTGGTGAGCAGAAAAGCATATCAGAACACACAGTACATCAGACCTGGAGGTCTATAACAGCAGAGGACCACATCAGGTTCTACTGCTGTCATCCAAGAACAAGAATCCAAGGCGAACACATGCCCAGACTTACCGAAACTGGACAGTTGAAAACTGGAAACACTCATGTCACACTTACTGGGATACCTAGAAATCCATATGAGCAAAATATAATTTAATTATGTTTTTTCATAAAACATTAATGTTCAACTTTTTTTTTTTTTCATTCATCTGAGTGTTCATGCGGTAATCATCAGCGACTTTCTGTTTCACTTGGATGTAGGTTGCAGAAGCCAAATTCCCTTAGTTAATCATGAATATGGGAAAGATTAAAAAATTTACACATGAAATGAGACAAGGGGTGTGGTGACATAAGTACAAAGCACAGGAGAACATGCAAACTCCATGCATGCAGGGAAGAGGTGGGAATTGAACCCCCAACCCTGGAGGTGCAAGGCAAATTTGCTAAGCACTAAGCCACCGCACCCCACTCAGGGCACTAATTAAGAAGTTTAAAACAAACAGATATGTAATGAACCTTCTGGGAAGATGACACAAATGTATTCCACCCTTTCACAGTGGATTAGAGAGGCATATTTTTTTCTTAGAGGGTCACAGTTGGATATTTGAAGATGATAGTAGCATTTTGGGTCTCCAAATCTACAATTGGATGCCACCTCCACGCAGGTGTACCTTTTCTTTTATCTTGCCACAAATATGAGCATCTGAAGTTTGGTAGACACAACTGGAATTTTGACTGGAACTGGGTTCCATGGTCAGATGAGACAAAAATAGAAATTTTTGGCAACAAAATTTCAAAGTGAATTTGGTGTAACAAGAAGGATGGTTAAAAAGATAAGAACCTAATCCTCAGTGTTACATACATTGAAGGATCTATGATGATGTGGGGCTGCTTTTCCTTCAAATGTCATAGGAACCTTGTTAGGATACAAGATTTTAAATGGAAATCTGACTGCCTCTGGCAAGAAGCTATAAGTGGATCATGGTTGGATCTTCCAGTAGGACAATGATCCAAAACATAGGCCCAAATCAAGACAAAAATTGTCCATTGACCATAAAGCCAAGCTTTTGATGTGACCACCCCAGTCCCCTGACCTAAGCCCCATTGAAAACCTATGGGATGAGCTGAAGATGACCTAGACCAGTGGTCACCAACCTTGTTCCTTGAGATCTACTTTCCTGCAGGTTTAATCTCCAACCAAAATCTACCTCACCTGTTTTAGTTGAACAAGAACTTCTTAAGACAATGATTAGATGGTCAGGTGGGCACTATTATGGTTGGAGCTAAAGTCTTCAGGAAGGTAGATCTGCAGGAAGAGACCTTCTAGGCTTGGTGGTTCACCGGGAATCAAACCGCCAATCCTACAATTAGTGGACAACCCGCTCTACCACCTGAGCCACAGCCACCCATTCTGTTAGCAAAGAGAAGTTGCACAAAGTATTAGTTGCAGGAGTGCCAATCATTTATGTGGTTTTATTAAAAACATATACTTTGGATAAGGTTTTCTTATTTTTATTTTTTTAATTAAAGATTTACTGAAGATGAAAGAATTTCTTTCATACTGCCAGTGTGAAATTAACACATTTTTTCACAAACTTTTTACCCATCTCTACCAAGTATGACAATAATTAATTGTGATCTCCACCCTCATAGGGTCATTATAAAAATACTTGAAGCTCCTTGAACCATGGAGTTAAGTGGCATTAAAAAGATCCTGACATTTTTACTTAATTTATAGCCCTGAGGATCTCAAACAATTTACAGCCAGGGATCCCCTCAGTACAGATTTATTTTATGAACATAATACGAATGTCACGTTATCCCCCTGGCGTTGCATTCAATATGCATTAACAGACAGAATCCTTGCTTGTTTATGACTATGTTTTTGCCTTTTGATTTAGATTTGTATGGCTATCTCTCTTCAATAAATCTCTCAACTGCACTTGCATCCGTCCTAAACCTTATTACATGACAATGAACAACAATTAAAATATTCAAATATTATTATTATACTTTTACATTTTGTTTTATTTATGAACTATGTATAGAAACATATGCTACTAGCATAAACATTATTATTATTATTATTATTATTATTCCATCCATCCATCCATCTTCTATACCGCTTATCCTTTTCAGGGTCATGGGGAACCTGGAGCCTATCCCAGGAAGCATCGGGCACCAGGCGGGTACACCCTGGACAGGGTGCCAATCCATCACAGGGCACACTCACATACACACTCACACACCCATTCATACACTATGGACACTTTGGACATGCCAATCAACGTACCATGCATGCCTTTGGACTGGGGGAGGAAACCGGAATACCCAGAGGAAACCCCTGCAGCACGGGGAGAACATGCAAACTCCGCACACACACAGGGCCACGGTGGGAATCAAACCCCCGACCCTGGAGGTGTGAGGCGAAAGTGCTAACCACTACACCGTGCACCCTATTATTATTATTATTATTATTATTATTATTATTATTATTATTATTATTATTATTATTATTATTATTATAATAATAATATGCCTACTTGATTATTGAGTTTTCAATTACATTCAATTCAAGTGTCCAGTAAAACACTCTGATTACAATGGGTGTTTTCGCATATACAAATTTTTAATGAATCATATCCAGTCCAGTTAAATTGGACCTGAAAGGGGACTAGCTGCAAATGGTAGGTTTTTTTGGTGTTCAAAATTCAAGCAGACTCAAAAGAGTACTCAGTTCTCTTTCTGGACATTTTAGCATTGATGAGATCTCAGATCACTTCTTGTTCACACCACAATACCATACCACATCACTTATACCATAGAGTAATAGTGGTATAACACTGAATTATGGATAGTGCCAATCAAAATGGTTGCTTTAATTGATACTATCATTTGGCTGTGGATGGAAGAAAGAGAGAAAGTAAAACTGAACTGAAGTGAAATACCAGAAACATCCGGGGAAAAAAAGAATCAACAAAGCTTTTTGATGCTGAGCCATCAAAACAGACTCATGCTTCATGTCATAATGTCTACTGACTTTTTATGTGAGTCATGTGAGTGATTGGTGTAGACCAAATACACACATACAACACATACTGCATATTCCAATATGGGGCTGTGGCTCAAGTGGTAGAGCAGGTTGTCCACTAATTCATACCTGGCCCACATGACTCCACATACCGAAGTGTCCTTGGGCAAGACACTGAACCTCAAGTTGCTCCCAGTGGCAGGCTATCATAATGCCACTGGTGCGTGTGAGTGTGTGTGTGTGTGTGTGTGTGTGTGTGTGTGTGTGTGTGTGAATTGGTGTATGAGAAACAGTGCAAAGCGCTTTGTAGAACCACTAAGATTATAAAGCACTATATAAGTGCAGACCATTTACAATAGTAATATACAGTAACTATTGTTCCAGTTCCACATTATTATTACTATTACTGCTGCCTAACTACTTAAGCTCATGCCATAATTGCTAGTGTCACCGTTCCTCTATTAGCCTATCTGCTACCTAACAATTTGTTGTGCGACCCTGTGGAAAGCCATTTGAGTATTTTTTAAAATGTAATTTCAATTCGGTGATATAAAGCTGAAACTATGCACAAATGTGGCAAAGGCTTGTGGAAACCTGAACATCACACCCATATGTCGGCCTTCCCCAAACTGTTGCCACAAAGTTTGAAGCACACAATTTCCTACAATGTCTTTGTATGTTGTAGCATTTAGTATTCCATTCACTGGAACCGAATCTTACAATGACAATGCCATAAAGGCATGGTTTGTCAAAGTTTAAATGGAAGAAATCAAGTGGCCTGTACAGATCCCTGACCTCAACCCCACTGAACACCTTTTGGATGAACTGGAATGCTGACTACACCGTAGGCCTCCTCACCTGCCATCAGTGCCCGACCTCACTAGTGCTCTTGTGGCTGAATGGGCACAAACCTCTACAGCCACGCTCCAAAATCTAGTGAAATCCTCCAAATTAGATACTTTTAAATTGTTTATTCTTTATGAATTAGACTTTATTCAATCATAATTCATAATTGTGATGTTTTATTTCAAAATGACTAATAAACACAAGTTGTGCTAAATTATTAATTGCCCATGTTATGTAAATTATTGCGCATGAATTAATCATCTAAATTCACCTAAATTCAGCTAAATTCATTAGTCTGACAATGACAATGACAATGACAATAAAGTTGAACTGAACCTAACTTAACCTTAAAACAGCCTATGCTATTTTTGTGTGAGGGATTTGTTACTACACTTTTCTCGAGAAAATTTCACTCCAAAACATTTATTTGCTGATAAGCTTCCTGGATCCCTGGGAGTCTAGAGGATCACTGGTATAGCTGATTACTACTGAGCCGTTGACACCCGGTGAAGGAAAAAAAAAAAAATAGGACCATTATTTCCTTGCTGAAAACCCCCCAATACAAACCATCAGAGACATTCTAATGGTTTCCACTACAAATATCATTACAAACCATTAGATAACCATTCAAATCATTACCATTACCATTATTAGTCGTTAATGGAATCCACTAGAGAAAACATGCCACAAGAGATCCACAGGGACCGTTTCCATTAAAGTGCACCTATTATGGTTTTTCAAATATTACTTTTCATGTAGTGTGTTATAGAGTTGTTTGTGAATGTAAAAACGTCTTCAAAGTTTCAAAATCTAAGCGTACGACAAACGGAGTTATTGACTCCAAAAAGAAGGAACGGATTCTGAACAGCAGAAACAAGTTGTTAGTCATTCCAGACTTAATTCCTGTACTAACCTACATAGGTTAGTAACAAAAAGCTTCGCCTCTTGTCTTCATTGGCTGCTCGCTGAGAGTGGTAGACCAATCACAACAGACTGGGACATCTGACATCTGGGGGGGGGGGGGGGGGGGTATCATGCTGCAATTTAAAATTATGAGCACATTAAAGTGTTTTTGACCTTGGATGCATGCAAATATATTGTATGAGACCTTTAAAACAAAATTAGCCACGTTTTAAAACCATAATAGATGCACTTTAAAACCAATACAATTCCCATTATATCCAATAAAACCATTACATATTTTCAGCAGAAATGCTCAGCAGAAATGTTCAGTAGAAATGTTCAGCAGAAATGCTCAGTAGAAATATTCAGCAGAAATGTTCAGTAGAAATGTGCAGCAGAAATGTTCAGTAGTAATGTGCAGCAGAAATGTTCAGTAGAAATGTTCAGCAGAAATGCTCAGCAGAAATATTCACTAGAAATGTTCAGTAGAAATGTTCACTAGAAATGTTCAGTAGAAATGTTCTGCAGAAATGTTCTACAGAAATGCTCAGCAGAAATATTCACTAGAAATGTTCACTAGAAATGTTCACTAGAAATGAACCTGGAGAGGTTTGTTTGAGCTGGGGGGTGGGAAAGAAAAGAAAAAAAAAACCATTACATATCCTAAGATGGTTTGTATTGTGGGGGGTTTTTTCAGCATGGATATTTTAGATGGAACAAATTGGACTGTATTAAAAAAAAATAAGATAGAAAATAAGAAAGTTTAACCAAATGACGAGTTCATGTGTCAAATGATGAGAGTGGGTGTTTTTCCCAGGTTCCAGTGGCGGAAGTGGGATTGTAATAGGTTAAAGTGGCTGGAGCAGCAGAGGAGGGGCTGAGTGTCGCTGAGAGGAGAAGCGCTTCAGAGATCACCACTCAGAGAAAGCAGCCCAGCACTCCACTTCACTTCCATTCTGCTCGCTCTTTCCTTCTCGCCGCTCGTCTTTCCTTTCAGTTCGTTTCTTCACCAAACTCGGTACCAGGGCGTTATTTCCGCTCGTGGAGAAGAGATGCTCGAGCTCGGACTGTAGCGGCACCAACGCGCTGTTTAGTTCCGCACCGGGCGAGGAATGCCATCTGAGCCTCAATGTTTCACTGGGCCAAGTGGAAGAAGAGGATGGGCGCGAATAGCTCCTCTAAGAGACCGGTCTTCGACGAGAAAGAGGACGGTAAGTAGTAGATCGATCGCTTAAACTCCTTACATCAAACACGCTGCGTTGATCCCGACGCGTTTTGAACACGCACGTGCGCTCTGTGGAGTTGCTATTTCCTTCACTTCTGCAGGACGAATGGTTTAATAATAACTTCATCAAATTGACATCTAATTAACATGCATGCATGCATGCATTTCACACATCTCTCCATACGTCTTCCTTAAAATACAACCCTGGCAGATTCTTCACACACTGAACACATTGCAGAATGCTTAAAAATAACTTCAACCATGCAACATATTAGAGTAGTTTTCAAGTAGCACAAGTAACTGCCCTGATCCTGGTCCAGAAAAGATCAATCAGGCTACTAATGTTGAGCCTGCTGTCTCCTTCCTAATGATTACTTACATTGCCACACTTCCATGCTTTATGGCATGGAAAACATTCATGATTTATCCTCAGATATCTCTCAAACCATGGTTAACTGCTTAATTGAGCTATATTGCATTCTTTTCATATGCATGGCTTATGCTGCAGAGCACCATGAATTATTAGGCAGCTAACTGATTAATTAAGGGGGATTAGTTAAATCTGTCAAAACAGGGCTACTTGATGAGCTTGGGGATTTCATCATGCTGAAAAAGACTATTTGAGTGTTGATTGACTTGGGTGCTTTTCCTCAGGTGCTTTGTTTTCCTCAAGTCAAATCATTTTGCTGACTTACAGTCTGTTGCATTTTCACTGAACTGGATGTACGCATCTTGATTAGAATTTTGATTTTGCCTAAAAAAAAAGACGTCACAACTTAGTAGGTTTTTGATTGTGCAACTCAACTGGAAAGAGAAAAATTGAGTTATAGGATAGATGGGGGTGATAAAACGTAATGACCCATTTAGTTAGAGTGTAGATCCAAAGCCATTTCAGACTATTTCCTTTTATTGAAAGATGTGTGCTTCTGATCTATATTTATATCTATCTATCTCTATCTCTCTCTTTCTCTCTCTCTCTCTCTCTCTCTCTCTCTCTCTCTATATATATATATATATATATATATATATATATATGTGTATGTATGTATGTGTGTGTGTGTGTGTGTGTGTCTGTGTGTGTATGTATATATATCGATATCAGCGATCACAATATCAACTTCAGTACATCTTGACATATATATGCCTAGACAGATCATTTTTCTCCTTTGTGGTATGGATCTGAGTCCCTGTCTGGGCTGATTAATTTCTTGATGGCTATATAAAACTGAACCTGTGGTTTCTGTAGGCATTTAAGGTGTTTCGGTTCATTTCTGTGAATCAGCCAGTGTTGGTCATAACGGTTGGCTAGAGAGAAATGACTTTAATTTCAAAAGATGCATTGGGCTAATCCAAGATCTAACAGCCAAGTTATACAGTAAAATATAAATAACTGAAATAAACTACTCTGCTGAAGGGCTTGTGTTGATTCCACCCTTCTATCTGCATCCTGATTAAAACAAACAAAAAAAATCTTTTAAAAAATCTTAATACCGGAATACTTTGCAAGGGAATTATTTTTGTTCTCATCAAATTCTAATGACAGTCTTAACTGTTGCATATTACATTACTGTTCTGCATGACCGGAGAAGTGATTACACCTCATGCTCCATACAGAAAAGTGGGCAAAAAGGAACATAATGTGCTTTCATTAGACATCTGAGCTATTTATATCTTGATGTCTCTATTTACTCTATAGATCATATATCTTCCTAAGAATCGTTAAGGACAAATTGACCACATTGCTGTCGGTGAACCCTTGGAGGAAAGTTTTAAAAGTCTGATTACAGAGCAAATTTTTTTTTAAAGTGCTACAATCTAATTACATAAGAATTGTAAAAACATTTTATTCATAAAGCACCTGTTAAATAGGTTTTAAAAGTACTGTAGATAATTAAAACATAGCTGGTCACATGGATGATATAGTTACACAAATACTAATCATCCAATCAGATCCATGGCCACCAAATTTGCACACCTTGGCACTACAAAGGTTTAGTCAGCCTTAAGCTTTACATGAAACTGTCAAAAATGTTCTCCTAGATAATGGAAGAGGAAGGTCTTTAGACCTCTGTAAAAAGGAAGTCATTCTGAGTGGAGGTGAAAGTTCATTCCAACAGTAAGGAGCTAGGACACTAAAGCAACAAGATCCTGTATTGCAGTCATGTATAGATCTCAGAGGAGGATATGTCAGGTGCCCTGAGTTTGAAGAACTGAGTTAGCATGCATGAGTGCATAAATAATGTGGTGCAGAGCCTTTTGATGCCTTGAATGCAAAGATGAGAACTTTAAAGGAAGCCAGCGGAGAGACCTCAGTGATGGGGTCACTTTGAGAGGTTAGGAACCAGACAGGAAGCAGTATGAAGGAAGATGAGCATGGATAGAGTTCTAGTAGTCAAGTCTAGAAATAACTAGAGCTTGTATAAAAACTTGAGCAGATTCTGTAGTAAGAAAAAATATCTGCAGGATCTGGTGGTTGATGTGAACTGATTGGAAGGCCATCTGACCGAAGTGTGAAGAAACATGGGGTCTGTTGTATAGAGGGAAAACTGACTCCAACCCAAAACCTTTAGTTTACTGGAAATCCAGCTAATTAGCATACGCAGAAATGAGCAGCACATGGTATGGCAAGTGAAGACCATGGATCCATGCTAGCGGCATGTATCCACAGGCCCAGTAGTTGGACAGACAGTTGGACGTGTAGAATACTCAGAGGAGACAATGTGACAAAACCAACCCAGCAGAGAGAGGGATGAAAATACACAATGGAAGATCATAGGGATGATGTAGTGAACAATGCAGTGAATGATTGTTAATAAAGGCTAGTAATGTTAGATAGGGAAAACCAACTCCAAGCTAGCCACAAGGAAACTATTATATGGAAAATATGTTCTTTCTCAGAGGAATAGCTACAGGACAGGCAAGGCAGGCAATTGTTTGGAGTCCTGAGCCCCTGAAGGCCAACACTAAGGCTACATTCGAAATAGTGTGCTGTGACAGTACCTACTGCATTCGCTTCAGTACCTACTGCTCAGCAATTGATACAGTACATACTGATCAGTATAAGTGTGTAGCACGAATACAATCTAGACGTACTACATCCGCCATCTTGACATTGTCATGTGACCTACAACTTATAAAGAGCCAACATGCTGCCTGCCTCCATTTTTGACTCTGACAGCTCTTCCGCACTAGTCCCATTTCCTTATGGGATAGTGCAGTGTCCATTGCTTCCATACTGCAGAATCTCAGTGGAAGCAGAAGCTCATTCAGGTATTTCTCACCTGCAGTTTTATGAATATTGAGAATTTGCACATGCTACTCCTTTTGGCATACTGCTTTTCATCAACTGTGTAGTTACAGCATAAGTCCATGAAAATGTCAAATCTCAAAGTACAGAACACCTCCCAAAACTTCCAGTGGTTAATGTACAATGGTACACCAAGAACCCCTTCTAAAGGGCACTATCATCTTGCTATTATGTGGAACTAGCATGTAGGTACAAATTAATTTTGTCATGCTTTTCAAAATGAAGAGAATCCAGAAAAGAAAGAGAAAACAGGAGGAAGAGGGAAAGAAGAAGCAGATCTATGGTAAGTGGAGGAGATAATCTAATAATGAAATAATTAAGGATGATAACTGTAGGCTAAGCCATAATATGATATAATGATAGCCCACCATTACGTTGGCAAGGAAGCAGCTGGCTAGGAGTTGGCGCTCGGTTTGGAGCATGTCAGTTATGTAACAAGCTTTCTGGTAGAATTCTTCATTTTTCTTCATTGTTTTGATAGCTTGGCCTTTTAAAGTATATACATAGTACACTTTTTTTTTTAATGCCGAAATCATAAAATAAACATCAAGACAAAATTTGTATAAAAAAATTAGGTTGCCTAAGACTTTAGCACGGTACGGTATATACAGGAAATGATGTTAACAACACAGGATGAAGGCATGAATGACTTTTTCAAGGCCCTGAGAGGCAAACCTTATTTAAGTTTAGAAATTTCCTTGATTTGATCCACAAGAGAGTGGATTTGTTAATCAAATCTGGAGTCAGAATTAGAAACGAGTCTGTGCCAGAAAGGATGATTAGAAGTGGAAATGTGCAGGTGTTGACTTCCATGGGTCAGGTATGGAGCTGTTAACATCTTACTTAGAGTTCTTTCACACTTTCCCATTCTCTGCTCTCACTTACTTTCACTCCCCCCCCCCCTCTCTCATTAACTTTAATTAACCTGCCCAATGACTTTCTTTGTTTTACTATTCCCGCCTTGCCACTTACACTCAAGCATATAGGCAGGCAAAACACACACACACACACACACACACACACACACACAAACAGAGAGTGTGTGTGTGTGAGAGAGAGAGAGAGAGAGAGAGAGCGAGCGAGAGTGTGACAGGGAGCTTTCTTTCTCAGTGTGATGGCGTTATCTATTCCTGCCTGTGTGGTGTTATGATGCTCTGTTTAGTCTGGCCTCTGGCAGAATTTCAGTCACCAGCTCTCCACGCTCCTTTGCTCACCTCCCCCCCTGCACATACCGAACAACATGGGCCATTTAGGGTGGCTGCACAAATAACCACCAAAAATAGCTTATCCAATTCTTTTTTGGTAGGTTACATAATGTAGGTATACATGGATGTTATTATTTCAGGCATGCTGTTGTCTAATATAATTTAATCCTTGTTTCTATCCATTGCAGAACCCCCCCCCCCCCCCCGAATCTAAAATAATTTCACTTCTTTTCCTAACTTCATTAAAGAACTGTGCTGCAGGCCAATTATCCTATAATGAAATTCATCCAGTGGTCTTCAAGGCTGAAAAAGTTAATGCATCCCTATGAGGCTGCTTTAGCATGGATAAGGCTTATTAATGATAGCACCAGCAATTACAGGAAAATGCATTTCACTTCAGTTGTTTTCAGTTTCTATATTATATTATACAACATTTTATATATTTGTGCTCGAATTAATGATTGAACAAGAAACAGCTGGCCATGAAAAAAAAAAAAACAAGGGGAGACCTGTCCGATTACTTTTGGCCCCCTGACATGAGAGGCCTATACCTTAAAGGGGTATAATTTCCACAGGTTTCCATGAGTATGGACAGGCAAATCCTCATTTTAAAAGTGTAGTTCATGCTTTTAGTGTAAATGCGGGGAATCTAAAATTAGAAACAAACAAACATACAAACAAGTAAAGCCCCTCTCTTCAATGTTCTCCATAAAGTAGTGACCCTAGAACACATACATGCAAGCTGCATAAATGCATATAGTATAAGAGTGTGTTTTCTGTATTACTAGTTAACATGATTGGAGAGACCTTAGTACTGAATAAAAAAATCTCTGACTCTGATTTTAAAACTTCATACTGATTACTTAAATAATACTTAAAAAAAAATACAGAACTAAAATAACAAAAGCAAAGCTCAATTACTTATGCTCTACACAGTATACATTCAGTAGTGACCTGCTTCGTATTTGACTCGTTGAGCTTAATAGTTAATGAATCGTTTTCATGTATCAGTGACCGAATTAGGAAGAGTGATGTTACTGTCTGTCTGTGCAATAAACATGTTGAACTATATTTATTATAGATGTGTTTTGAATATGGCTGTGCAATGGGGAAGCTTCTGGAAGAATTGAGACGTTTCGGTTCTTCCATGCTTTCCTGGGTAGCTTTGACACCACAAGCTGTTATTTCACTGCAAGCATATTAATATTTTTATCGGCACACTTATTGCAATGATGGTTTTCGTTTCAGTTGCCGATGAGAGAGCTCATTCAGTAATTGTAATTGCCATGCTGTAATTGCCTCCACTTCAGTGTTGCTGATTGAAAAGCATCACCATCGCCAAGCAGTTGTCACAAATCTGTCACAGGTGATGTGAAGCAGGTCGTTTTGTGGCTTACTCGACTCTCTCTGCTCACATGAAGTACTGGATTTTTTTTAGGCATGGTGCAGGGTCAGAATGTTGTGGCCCAGAGGCTAAAGTGCTGCATTATGAAAATTGTTTACCTCTCAGACACTGAAAATGAAACTGAGGTACTTTACTCTCTCCATAGCAGTTTTGTGAGCTAAACACCTCTCATGTTGCATGACGAGAGATTTCTCTCTCCTGCTCTGTGACGCGAAATTTTTCTGCCAGTCAAGATGTCAGGTCTGGGGGGTTGGTGTTCCCCTGGTAGCAGGGGGAGCATGTAAACAGAATGAATAAATAATTATACTGCTGCTACTAGCTAGTGGCTCAGGAACACTTGCAGTCATGTCTTTATGTCTGTGCTAGCTGGCGGAGAGCTGGATACGGAAAGGGTTTAACAGAACCACTTCTGTGACTGGAAATAGAAAAGGTATCATTCAGTGGGCCACAAAAATGCAGGATGCAACTGACAGAGTTCAGGATTTCAGAGTTTAAGCTGTATATTAAGAGGAGCTAACATTGGATATGTAATCATAATGCATTCAGAGCAGAGTCAGATGCCACATTTGGTCTAGACACCAAACATACAGCTCAATGTCTTTGCTTACATGTGAAGAGTTCATCAAGTCAGAAACAATTGTTTTGTATGCACCCTAAACTCAGCACTCTGTTGTGTATTTGTATACATGCACGTTTTATGTAATCCAAATCAAATCCAAAAGTTCTGACTCCTGTTAGAGTGTATCATGTAGCTATGTTCTATTTCAACCATCTTAAACATCAGGACCAGGGCAGTGAAAATTGCCTGAATCATTTCTTGTGTGCATGCACATACATATCAAGACCTTCTAGGACAGTGACTTATGTACACAGTATTTACAAATAATACCTCTGTCATATAGCTATCATTCCCTTTCCTAGAATGCTAGGACCTCTGTGGTGCCCACCAACATCAAGGTAGATTCCCCTGTTTACATTGCTAGTCTTGTTAGTTTCATTCACTCAGCTGTTTGGTAGTTAGCTACTACTATCTGTGTTATTACACAGTAGCAGCACTCACCTCTCAATCTTCCACTGTGGTCAGTTTTCCCTCAGAATCATCACCTCCAAGCATCTACATCCCCCACCATCTAGCCTATGAAAAACTCCCTCTCATCTCATCAGAGAGAAAAAGTCATCCATTACCATGCATGTCCCCGACCTGTGGACCACTGTGAATGCTATAACACCAGATACCAATGAATGATGCTTGCTAGCATGCTAGCATCCATCATGTAGCAGAGCCAGTGAAGGGGAGTGTGGTCTGAACAGAAGGTGGAAGGGCACTGGGTGGTGCTCAGTGTCCACTACCTAGGGCTGAAATGTGGAGCCATTGCAGGGGAAAGTGGTCCAAACAAAGGTTGGAAGGACACTGGGTGGTGCTCCTCGTCCATCCCCTGGGAAAGAACAGCCCCCAGCCCACTGTCTGATGGGTCAATATGGAAACCCAATGGGAAAGAAAAGTCAGGTGAGTGATTAGGGTGCCAGTGGTGAGGTCTGATTAAACAGGCACATTCCTGTGATAATAACCCATCATCCTCAGTATCTACCTCACTTCCTTTTTGCTCTTGGGGTACGGGCTGGCTGCAATTGCAGCAGTCTTATCAAATTTGGAATGCATCTGCCCATGACCAAGTGGAAATGCAGATATTGCATCTTCACCCATTGAATCTCACACTCCCAGCCGCCACTGTTTAAGCAGACTTATGTGTTAAATCTGATGAAAGTTAAGCATTTGCAATACATCATAATTGACTTCCACAACTCGCTGCCTCATATTGAAGGGTCATCAAGCCAACTGGGTGAGTAATTTTGAGCCAGTGATATGGAATAAACTCCTAGCACAAATCGTGTCTGTGGGGAACGTCATAGAGCTGCTGAGCAAATGCTCCTGCAATAAGTGACCCTGGATGTAGAGTTTTGATCACAGGTACAGGATGTACAGAACTTCATTTTGCTGGGTGTTGGACCATCTTTTCAGCTGGCTTTAATTTTGTTCAACAACCCTCCTGGCTCCTGCACATATAATAGCTCAAAAAACTTCTGCTACATCTCCCGGACCACAAATAATAGGGCTTCTATCCCATTTATCCTAATTCCGTATATCATCTTCAAATCATATTGAAGCACTCTACTAACCCACCAGTCTGGGAGAGGTAGATGCTGGATTGGATTGCTTTAATTCCTGCAATTTGTTTACATATTGGAAGTGACATAAATGATGTGCCCTTATCAGTTAGAGCCTTGGGCACACTCTTTATGTCCACAGACATACTTCTTTAGGAAACCATGTCAGATAGTTCATGAGAACTAATACAAAGTGATATCTCATAGCTTCACAAGATCCATTCCAGTTCTTTTTTAAAGGAGATTATGATAAGGGAAAGAGGGTAAAATGGCATGTTTTGGGGTGGCTGGCAGATTCACCAGCTGACATGTTGTTGCAAGATGCATACCACTGACATATCACCACAAATGGCTAGGTCAATAGAAATGGGCCATTAATCAGTGCAGTGTTTTATTTGTCCATGTGTGCCTGGCCATGGGGTTATAATGAGCCGTGTGGAAAAGCACTTCTCTGATGTTTTTGGGACCAATAACTAGGTCACAATTTCTCCCGTTTGAGTGTCCCGGTTTTCTCCATACAGCATGTCATTAATAACTGAAAAATGTGGAAACCGCTGATCCTACCCACGTTGCACAGATTTCAGCAACTAGGCCAATGAGTCCTACTTGTGGCTCTGAGATAGCCAGCAAGGCCAAGGCCTTAATTTTGATAGTCAGATCAAAATGGCAGCTTCCTCCAAAAGGGGAAAGATTTGGCACCCTCATTTGTGCCTGTGGCTTTGACCCCTCAAGATGAAGCCTGAAGGCCACTAGCCAGCAAGCGCTCTTAGTACATGGGACATGTAATGAGTTAATGTGGAAATTATTCCATGAATTGTGTGCATGTCACCAAGTACATAAAGTGCTCTAACCCCAAAATACTAACCTTTCTTCACGGACTGCCAGACAGTAGCCAGTTCCCCAGGTACAGTGAGGGGAAATAAGTATACAGAGCTAAAAAAGCTACAGAGCCATAGCGAAGACCATTAACATCCCTGTTAGTACAATTGGTTTGATAATATGCAGTTGGAAAGTTCATGGAACCACAACTAATCATCCTTGCACAAGATGTCACAAGGCTCTCAGACTAATGATAAGGAAGGTAAGAGAGAAGCCAATAGTCATGAAAAGACTTGCAGCGTGACCTGAAAGCAGCAGGAACAACAGTTACACAGAGAACAATAAGCAATCAACTGCACTGCAATATCCATTTCTACACCCCATGCAAAACACGTCTGCTACAAAAGCACAGAGATGCATGTCTAAATTCTGCACACAAGCATTTAGATCCATCAGAACAAAAGACAGAACAAAAATAGGGTTGTGCATATAATCCCAAGAACACCGTACCCACGGTAAAGTACGGAGGTGGGAGTATCATGATATGGGGCTGCTTCCCTGCAACAATACTAGGGCATTACATGTCATCCAAAAGAACATGAATGGAGTGGTGTACTGGGCTATATTAGAGAAGAATTTCATCTCATTGGCAAAGAAAGTGAATCTGGGGAGAAGAGGGCTGTTTCAACAAGTTAATGAGCCCAAACAAACAGCCAAAATAACTCAAGATTGGTTTCTAAAAAAGAAGGTAAAAGTGCTTGCATGACCTAGCCAATATCCTGACTTTATTTATATATTTAGAGAATTTTGAAATTGCAAGTCCATCAGAGGGGCGCTTGTAATCTTGGGGAATTAAAGATGATTTGGTAAAAAGAATGGGCCAAAATTTAACCAGAATGCTGCAAAAACCTAATGACTTGTCTCTATGCTATATTTAATTTGTAGTGTCCCAATAGTTTTTTCACTATCAATTTTGTTTTATAAACATATTGTTAATGCTTATGAACACATATGTTTTGTTCATATATATATATATATATATATATATATATATATATATATATATATATATATATATATATATATATTTTCGCACACATTATATATATTTAAATCCAAAGACTGTATGCGTAAATAAATGTAGATATATGTACTAGAAGTATATTAAATGACAGAAAAAGTGTCTTACTACATTACAAGTGGACTACTAGATATTCATATTTATATTTACATTTCAATTCACATTAGTTACTGTACATAGCTGTCTAAAATTGGGCAGCTCTCCTTTCAGAGTTAGAATGAGAGAGATTGCTGTGTATGTGTTTGTGTGTGTATGTATCTTTTATTTTGTTCAATTAGGTTCTCTGCTATAGTCAGGTTATCGTCTGCCTGAAAGGTGCAGTGAACTACTGAGAAGTAAACACGATAAATACTCCTGGCATAGCCTCCTGGTTCAGAAAGCTTGTCAACAGCTACAAAAAGCTGCCACTGATGTTAACAGCCTGCACACACATATTCACTCTCACACTGATGCACCTGTGTGCTGTGCTCTGTTACCCCTGCAGCAGTACACAGGCGTCTGTCTGGGAGATCGGATGTGAGTGTTGAGAGCATGATGGCACACTATATAGCCCATTCCCAGTCCTCAGAAGAACAGCAGTGCTAGTTTGAGATTTTGACAGGGCCAATACGGTGCAGCAGACAGTTGAGACCGTAGAGTAGAACTGTAAACTTCGAGAAGATTATGGAGGTAATTATTTGATAGTAATCCTGATTGGGATTCTATACTCAGAAGAAAGGTAAAACTTCATGAAAGGTAAATTTTAAATGGGTTCAACTTGGAATATATTTTAAAAGGATACATTCTCTGTTGTAGGTTTCTACAGCTGGATAAATCAAAGAACATTTTAGTGTGCTAGATGGAACCTTTTTGGGAGGAAAATAGTGTAGGTAATAACTGTATTAAAATCTTGATTAGTGTTGTAAACCACCAGTTGAATTTTCTTATCAGTTGGTGGAAGATAGATTTCTTTAGCAGCTCTGTGCTTGCAATATTCAGCATGTGCAGTACACTAAACCAGTGCAATAAATACATGTACAGTACACTAAACCAGTGCAATAAATACATGTACAATACACTAAACCAGTGCAATAAATACATGTACAATACAGTAAACCAGTGCAATAAATACATGTGCAATAAATACATGTACAGTACACTAAACCAGTGCAATAAATACATGTACAATACACTAAACCAGTGCAATAAATACACGTACAATACAGTAAACCAGTGCAGTAAATACATGTACAATACACTAACCAGTGCAATAACTGTGCAATAATGTGAGTGTGTATGTGACTGTATGCATACATGGGTATATGCATATTCATACGAGTGTGTGTGTGTGTGTGTGTGTTTTACTATAAGTATTTTTTGCTATTTTTCCTCAACTGTGGCTGAGGTTATCGCTCCAGAATTGTTGTACTGTGTATGAGGAACGAATTCTGTTCTATTCTATTAGGCTATATTTTGTTTTATTGTTATTTAATTTCAAGCTGACAAATAAATAAATGTAAATGAGTTTCAAACTAAATTGAAATCATGATTAGGATTGTAAGGATTACTGAAATTTTCTAGTTTTATATATATATATATATATATATATAATGTCTGTATTTCTGAAGACTATAAAAACAGTCTGACAAACACCAGAGATTAGGGGTGATAGAAAACGTGCTAGAATGGTTTCTTGCACAATGATATCAGGATGTACTTACTCACATTTATGGCTGAGTGCTATAACATTAAAGAGTCTTTCAGCCTGCCAAGGCACTAATTGCAGAGAAACAGAGGTTGTGCACTCCCAACAAAAGGGAGTAGACAATTCCCAGCGAGGAGAGAAGCAGTGAAATCTGATTACAGAGCTTTCCATTGGTGAATGAGTGTATGGACCACAGTTCCTAAAATAAACGAGCACTACTAAGCTGAGCAGAAAAATTAGCACAGTGATTCTGTCAGCTCGGGCTCTGCAGACACAGTGAAGCTGAGATGCAAGCGCCTGTTCAAATGATAATAATAAAAAAAAACATCTGCTACATGCCTTTATCGATTTGACCTGCTCCCACAACACACCAGCTCATTCTAATGCAATCAACCGTGCAACGTTGAAGCGTCGGGGGAACGCTGAGAAATGAAGCGTACGTTTTTGATCATACTCACTGATCATTGAGGTCTCTATCTTGTTAGGAACTCATAAAAATAGCGAACAGTTTCTTTTTTAAATAGATGGGTTCAGGAAAGGCCAATTTGAAGGATAATAAGTAAACCCACCTGTATAGATTCAATAGATAAGTATATCCTTAAATACATATGCAAATATACCTACAGCAGACACCAAAATACACACACCAGTACACTCAGCCAGTTCAACTGCAATACTCAGTATTTAATATTCTGTAATCTGAAGCTTTTTTTTTTGTTTGTTTTGTTTTTGCTGTGTCTGTGTCTCAGAATGCTGCCGGTGTGTCACCCTGACATTGAAATGAAGAGATCAAATAATACTCACACTTTAATGTTTATGTGATAAATATGGAGCTGACAATTACCCTAGGCCTTGTGTTCATGTTGACATTTCAATTCCAAAGCATCATTAAAAATTCAGAGAGAAAATGACTGATCATTTGATTGTGTCCCTACCCAAACTGAAAAGAGAGTGTGGTCTGAAGGCCAGCCATTAAACCGTATTGTTATTCAGCACGCAATGAGAAATCAGTACAAGCTGATGGTAGTAATTTGAGTACACAGAAGTCTCAGACGTATAGTGTTTTAGGTGGAAAACTGAGGGAGGCACGTGTCTTGGTTTGACTGCAGTGGAACAGCAGCTCTAAATATAGTGTCATTGACAGTTACTGTTTGTTGAGTCACATCCATTGCTTTGATCCTAATTAGCTGGGCTGTAAAAATCTAGCATTTCTAGATAATCCTCTGTCCTCATGATGTCATCTATTTAGGCATCTAAGTGCAGTAGTCCCTTTTCCATCAATACACCCCCACAGCATAACGCTGCAACTCCCATGCTTCACATTTGGGATGGTGTTCTTCGGACTAAAAGCCTCACTCTTTTCCCTCCACAAGTAGTGCAGATTATTATGGCCAAACAGTTTTTTGCCCTTCAAAAGGCTAGCCTTCTTCCTGGTGATCATCTACAAACTGCAGTCTGGTTTTTTATGCCTGTTTTGGAATACTTGGGGCTTCATTAATGCGTGAAAGCCTTTCAGGCCATGGTGATGTAGGACTCAAATAATGGTGGATGTACATATTTGGTACCTGATGCCTCCAAAACCAGTTCTTCTTCAGTTCCTTTGTTGTTGTCTTGGGGTTTGGTTGAAGCTTTCAGCCAAACGTTCTTAGACAGCAGACAACAGAGGGAGGGTTTTGTCAGCGCACAAAGAGAAATCGGTGCAAGCTTATGATAATAATTTGAGTACACAGGTGTCTAAGATGTCATATAGTCTTTTAGGTGGAAAACAGAGGGAGGCACATGTCTTGGTTTGACTGCAGTGGAACAACAAATCTAAATATAGTGTCATGGACACTTACTGTTCCTAATTAGCTGATCCTTGGCTGTAAAAACTCATATTAGGGTGTTTCTGCAAATACAGACACTTTAATGTCCCAGCAGTGGAATATTTATATGTCCTTACTGTAATACCTGCCAAATGACTTAACACTCTGAGCTGTTGCAGTAAAGACATTGTTGCTAGTTTTGATCAATTGTCTGCTATATTTAGCTTTCGCAAAAGATTTCTAATACATTTGAATTCATAATGAATGTCACATTGTTTTAAAGGTCTATTTCAAAACACATTAGTTATAAGCTGTAGGGTATATACACACAGAAAATGCTGAATATGAAAATGTGGTATTTAGTCTAGGATCACCTAGATAGGTTTTCCCAGTCTCTTGTGACTGTAATAATCCAGTAAGGTTTGAATGTAGTCTAATGCTAATACTGTGAGTTTGGTTTATTAGTGAGTTTAGCATTATTTCTTGTATTGGTATACTCTGGTTTTGATTTGGTTTGATTTTGGACTCTGCATTGCCCTAGTTAGCATCACCCAGGTGTTTGCCTGTTTCAGATTTGGATTTTGCCTTACCCTTCGGTTTTAATTTCCATAAATGTTTCTTTAATAAACTCTATCCTTCACTTGCATCTGCACATTCATGACATTAGCCATGAGGAATAGTTGCAAATAGAAGCTCATGACAGGACAGGGATAGATAGATACTCAACAGTATAGTTGCTAAACAACATAAGACTACACCTTCAGTAATAAATGCAGATTTGAATCAGCAATTCTTTTAACAAGAATTAAGTTTTAGAGAACTGTAATTCATGACAGGGGTCCTACTTGGAAATGTAGTTCAGGTTTGTTTTTGTAATGAGTTGTTGGAACAGAATATCAGGTTTTCTTTTTTAGTGCATGTGCAAGTACACTGCCCTTAAAGAGCTTTCTGTTTGTGTCAGTGGGGGGTCTGTATATGTAGACTGACTACTTGATTACAATGAGATGCCTTAACTGATTAGGGATTTCATTTAGACACAGATGCTACACAGTGCTGTGATTTATGGAGGAACATATCTGTCTACCTGCATTATTGACCTACACATTTGTCTCATCATCCAGTAAGAATGCTCTGAATTCAGCTATATAAATTATTAGTCAAGAAAATTAAATATAAGAAAATTAGTCAAATAGATATATCCTTGACAATAATTTAATGTCCAGGAATTCTTCTGTAATATACTGTACTGTAGCTGCAATATGCACGTGTAGTACTTCTTTAATAGTTCATTTATTTATATAAAAGTGATTTATGGATGGATTCATTGGTGCAAATGATTTTATTTTGAGGATGCTTGGTATTGTTCTGTGTTTGTCTAAGCTTCAGTGAACCTCAAATCCACGTGAGCCAGGCTGAATTTTTCACGAGTCGCTGCATTCAGATTACCCATCATGCATTGGCACGACACTGTTTTGTGTCTGTGGGCATTTGTGCTTGGGACTGTGATTAATAACGAAGAGCTTATGAAAATCACATCACCTCAGTATGCATAATTAATGACAAATATGACTGCACCTCCCTGCACATTTATTCAGTGACAATCCTGACACTTTCTGATTGCCTAAGAAGGAACAAGACACGGGAAATGTTCTTTCTGAACACACACTCCTGATAATAAAATGCCATACAGGAAAATGCCAAGATAATATAATGACAATGTAAAATCTAAAAATATAACTATAAAATTGTCAGTAATTACATAAATCAGCCCAAGAATATGAAAACTCATACTCACAAATCTCACAGGTGATGTGCAGTATCATGGTATACAGTGTCTTTCAAGCTATACTGCCTAGACCCAGTTTTCTCTACAGGTTCTGGTAGGTTGATTAGATTTTGGTTGAATCTTGTTTCATACAACAATACACGTTTTAAGTGGGATGCACTTTCTGGAAGGGAACATTTATTAGCGCTGTCAGGAAGACATTAGAAAGTGCTCTGCTTTGTTCTCGCTTCCAGAGTTCCCATACTTTAAAAATGTCTTATGTTTGAAGCACCTGCCAGAGATGCATAAATAACAGATATTGTACTCATTAGAAGATCCTCACCACAGGAACCATGTTCTTCCTCGCTGAACTAGACACTCTTACATGTCATCTAACCGCTGATGTTCGGCAAGTAGAACAAATCAGACAGTATTTACTGTTGACTCTCATTATCTCACGAAAACATACGACTCTTCTTTCAAGCTTGTCAGATCCTTGCTTTAATTACTGCGGCACAAACATGCAGTACTGAGTTTCTTGTCTCATGGCACGACCATTGAATATCTTCTCTCAGTGCACGACCAATATGAAATATGAACAGGGGATGAGGAACAGGGGAAATTGGCAGTTTAGTGCAGCCCTGAGAGCTGTTTTCTGCTTGATGGTGTGTGGATGTGCGTGTGTGTGTGTGTGTGTGTGTGTGTGTGTGTGTGTGTTTGTACAGGGAGGAGGGAGCATGACCTGATGTGGCCATTATCATTAGTCAGAATAAGCTTCAGGGCAGAACAGAACTCGACATCTCCATCCCTGGATAGTTCCTAATGACTTCCTATGTGGGCTCTCAAGCTGTGGGCTCTTCCCCTCAAAGATAGCTCATATTTGGGCTGCAAATATTTTCATGAGTCAAGCAGCTGGAAGCTGAGGCTCATTAAAACCAATGTTTTTGTGGTCTGGCCAAAACTTTTCTTTTGACGATTATTAACTTTGGCTCCTTTTGCACAATTAAGTTTAGGGTAATGTGTAGAATGCAACTTATCCACTCTAGGTATGGTCACATGTCTTAATGCAATACAGTGGACTGTGGACATTTATTATTTTTATTTAAAAAAATAAATAAAAAAAATGATATATATATATATATATATATATATATATATATATAGCTTGTAGAATTATCTCAGGTTATGAGCTCATCCATCCAATGGTGAATTCTAGTGCAACTGAATATATAATCCCATTTGAGAGTATTGGAAAGGCAAAGCCAATTCTATTGTTTTTGCTATAAACGGAAGACATTTGGGTTTGAAATCAAAAGATGAATATGAGATGATAGATCAGAATTTCAGCTTTCGTTTCCTGATATTTAAATCTATGATGTGTTAAAAACCCACCCATTTTTCAAGTGATCAAAAGTATTGGAATATGTGACTGACAGGTGTTCCTTGTTACCCAGGTGTACTCTAAGATTGCTTATTTAAACATTTAATAGCTCTGAAGAACTACTCTTGATTTGAGTCCTAGGTTTCACCTTTGAACACCTTTGATGGTTTGCATTTGTTGCTAAAAAGGATAAACCAACATGAAGATCAGAGAGCTGTCTATGGGAGAAAAGCAAACCATTTTGAAGCTGAGAAAAGAGGGAAAATCAATCAGCACCATTGCCCAAGCATTGGGCATAGCCAATACAACAATTTGGAATGTCCTGAAAAAGAAAGAAACCACAGGGGTACTAACAACCAGACATGGAACAGGTCTTTCAAAGATAACAACAGCAGTTGATGACAGAAACATTATGAGAGCTGTGAAGGAAAAACACAAAAACGACAGTCTGTCACATCACCAACAACCTCCACAGTGCATGGGTGAAGGTATCACAAGCCATATTTTGAAGAAGACTTTGAGAGCCGAAATATAGTGGCCATACCACAAACTGCAAACCACTCATCAGCAGTAAGAATCAGAAAGCCAGATTGGACTTCACAAAGAAATACAGAGATGGGCCAAAAAAAGCTGTGGAACCTTCTAACAAAGTGATGGAAAGGCCAAAGTGTGGAGAAAGAAAGGACCTGCTCATGAACCAAGACATACAGGCTCATCGGGCAAACATGGTGGAGGTAGTGTCATGGCTTGGGCTTGCATGGCTGCTTCTGGAACAGCCTCACTAATCTTTATTGATGATGGAACTCATGATGGTAGCAGCAGAATGAATTCAGAAGTCTACAGAAACAATTTGTCTTCCAGTTCACAGAGAAATGCGTCTGGTCTAATTGGGAGGAAGTTCATCATGTATCAAGACAAATGATCTGAAACACACTGCCAACACAACAAAGGACTTCAGCTGGGGGGGGGGGAGTGGAGGGTTTTAGACTGGCCAAGTCAATCGCCAGACCTTAACCAAACTGAGCATGCATTTCATCTTCTGAAGAGGAGACTGAAGGGAGAAACCATGAAAACAAACAACAACTAAAAGATGCTGTGAAACAAGCCTTAAAAAGCATTACAAAAGAACAATGGAACAGTTTGGTGATGTCAATAGGCCGCCAACTTGATGCAGTTAATGCAAACAATGGATATGCAGCCAAATATGAAGTGTTATTTACTATAAGACTTCTGGTTCTTCTGGTCTGGTTTTTATTACACCAGTGATTTCTTTCTTTTTCAGGACATTCCAAATTGTTGTATTGGCTATGCCCAGTGCTTACGCAATGGTGCTGATCGATTTCCCCTTCTTTTCTCAGCTTCAAAAGGGCTTGCTCTCTGATCTTCATGTTGGTTTATCCTTTTTAGCAACAAATGCAGTCATCACAGGTGAAACCTAGGGCTCAAACCAAGACTAGCTGTTCAAAGTTATCAATTGTTTAAACAATCAGCCTAACAGAGCACACCTGGCCAACAAGAAACACCTGTCAGTCACATGTTCCAATATTACCGATCACTTGAAAAATGGGTGAGTTTTCAGAGGGGACTGTAACTGTATACACAGAAAACTATACTGGTATCACGGGAGTTGTTCGATTTACTGAAGCAGTTCCCATTAATGTTGCATAACACATTTTAGCCTGCGATTAAACAGTGTTACAGAATTATTCATAATGTTCCAGCAGACATGTTTTCTTTCCCCAGAGATAGTTTTTAATAACTTAGCACACAGATGACAAAAACAAATGAGCAGCAACATCTGTTGGTTATGGTTATGAAAATTCTCTATGTCAAGCTCATCTCAAACAGTGTGTGCACGTTTTTGTATGGTTATGGCAGTACGTTAACAGCATTAGGGCTATTGTTGTACAAAGTAACATATTACTATAATCTGCTTACATTTCCCTGTTTTTCTTACAAACACATTGCTGTTACTGACTTAACTCTGACTTTATTACTTCTATGTTTCTAAAGAAACAATATAATTACATTAAAAGAATTTACGGTATGGCCTATATGGTTCTATATAAAATTGGCTCCACCCTCCTTACGATAGTTGAGACAGTTGACATGGTAATTCAGTGACTGCAGCTTTAAAACAAACTTTTAACTATTGTGAATCTGTTAACATTTGCTGCATAACACTATATATATTTGCATAACTATATAATAAAGCAATGCTGGAGAATTTATGAAAACATTTGCTGTTTTACATGACTGTCTTTTATATGACAACGAGAAGAATGAACTGAAGATTGTTACTGTATTTTTTTATTATCTTGCAAGTTTTTTTTTTCTGACAGTGCATTCATGGCACTTTGAGAAAGCTGTAGAGGGTATACCTAATGTATCATAACAGTAATATAAACGCAAATTTTATTACAACTTTAATTTGAGGGCAGTAAAATCAATCATTTAGCTGAAATACAGGTTTTATAAATAAGTGGAAATGGTATTGGAATGGTGATTTATTTATTATAATTTTCAGTGCAAATGGACCACCAGCACTCAATTGAAATCTTAATGGAAGATTTTTCAAATATTTCATGATTGATGTTAGGAATTGATAAAATAATAACTTAATAAGATAAGATTTATAACAATTACAGTTACAACAGCCTAAAACAGTCATACCATGATGGTAAGTGAGGTGTCTTCTCTATTTCAATTAAAAACAACACAGTACTGCTTTATAAAAGATTTATTCAATGCTTCTTGTCATGAATTCCCTCTTTCAGTGCACGTTGCAGTTCCCAGTGTGATGAGTGCTGCTGTCGTATTGTTTATTTTTTCACATCATGTGCTTTTGTTTCTGTACTAGTTCTGTCTCCTGACATTAGTGTAACCCTAATTGTGTTCACCTGTTCTGTGTTTGGACATTGATTAGTTTGTCAGTATATACTGAGCCTTTTTTTTTTATTTATTTTTTTTTATTTTTTATTTTTTTAATGTTTTGTTGCAAACTCTCATTGAATGTTATCATGCATTTCTAAGCCTTGTTTTGTAGTTTCATGTTTCCTTGTTTTTCCCGTCTTACAATAATCGATCACCCTAATTTGTTGCTGTCTGCACTGTGCTCGGATCCATGTTTGGCTCTCAAGCAGTGATTCATGGCTTGCCCTTAATAGAGCACATGTTCAGTATACGCACTTGCATCCTGCCTTCATTAACTACACAGTACACTTGATGATGACCTCTCAAATCATCTAATCGAGCAGCATGTTAGTATAAAATAAGTTCCCCATGTGTAGAAAAAAGAGTGTATTAATCTTACCTAAGCAGGCAACACTTGATCAGGATTGAGGGTGACTCAGCCAGAGATGAAGAGAGTTGTAGTTGAGAAAATGATAACACCATCATTTAGACAAATACTGAAAAGCTACCAGTGACAGGTTGTCACAGCTCAGTCAGATCAGAACTCAATTTCCCAAGATGCAACACTCACTTCTCATGCATGCATGCGCTCGCCATCCCCGGAGTTCTGATCAGACACACCTGGCACCAATCACACCCACACACTCCCACCGCTAGTACTTAGGGATGTCATTCACCTAGAGCCAATGCGAAGTATACGTTCAGTCAACTCGTTTCTCTGCGTTACCAAGCTGATCTAGTTAGTTAGTATTCTCGTTATCCTCGACCCTTGTTTCCGGTTTCGACTACGCTCTCTGCCTGACCCCGTTTGTGTTGTTCGTCCGATCGCTTGACCATTGCCTGTCTTCCGACTACGTTTCTTGAACTTCCCGATACCACGCTCTACACCTGCCGCCCGCTTCTGCTTCTGCTTCTGCTTCCGTGTCGATTCGAGGTTCGTGACACAGGTGGATATGAACCACCATTCGAGTGAAAAACATTTGCGAATTATTGGGACAGATATGGCACTGACAGGAAGTCTAAGCATAAAAAACATTTTGAATGCTCAGACTAAGACATATTGAGCTTCCATTCTTTACATTCCTTTGGAATGACAGCCCACTGAGTAAAACCCCATGTGTTTCTGCCATTACCATCCATCCATCCATCTTCTATACCGCTTATCCTTCCTTCAGGGTCACGGGGAAACCTGGAGCCTATCCCAGTGAGCATCGTGCACAAGGCGGGGTACACCCTGGACAGGGTGCCAATCCATCGCAGGGCACACTCACATACACATTCACACACTACGGACACTTTGGCCATACCAATCAGCCTACCATGCATGTCTTTGGACTGGGGGAGGAAACCGGAGTACCCGGAGGAAACTCCCACATCACGGGGAGAACATGCAAACTCCACACACACATGGCCCCGGCGGGAATTGAACCCCCGACCCTGGAGGTGTGAGGCAAACGTGCTAACCACTAAGCCACCGTGTGCCCTTCTGCCATTACATTTTAAATAATTAATGGACAGCATACATTCGATGGCAAAGAAGTCACCCTGATACAATCAGCATACAGGTTGTCACATAAAACCATTGTAACTGGTCTAAGAAACGTTCCCTGAAGTCTTCACATTGTATGCAACTGCTCAGAATGCAGGGTCAGCTTCTGATGAGGATCCAGGGGGATGAAGAGGTGACATTTACAGATGTCTCAGTTTATTTTAGCTTTGTACTTGAGATGTGTCTCACGTACATTTAACTGGATATGAAGTAACAGTGTGAATAAATGGCAAGGCACCAATATTGAGTCTAAAGCAGTGTACAGAAGTGTTATCAGAAGGAGCACAGCTCTTTGAATTAAAGACAGGAGACTGGCTGTATCTTAAATGCTAGCTATGGATCTGAGCAAATGAAAGCTCAGTGTGCCTAAAGTAAAAAGATTAAACTCCATGATGCTATGTTGTGACCCACATCTCTGAAATCTAAATTAGAGACTAGAACAGTGTTTGTAGGAGATAAAAATCCCAAAAAATGGAACATTCGTTTTATGTGGAATCCCATATAATGTCAAATTTGACTGGAGATATGACAAGAAGAAGATAACTGGAGATTTCTTTTATGTCTAAGAATTGCTTTTATATGTCAACAGCTGACTTGCCTGATGCCATTCATTAATGTATTCTTTCAGTCATTCATTTGATTTCATCTTGGTCAGGGTTCCAGTGGATCCGGAGCCTGTCCCTGGATCACTGGGCGCAACCCAGGGCAGAAACTGGATGGAAAACCAGTCCATCACGTGGCACCATGCACACACTCATTCTCACTTATAGGCAATACAGAGTACACACCGTGCCTACCAGCATGCTTTTGGGAATGGGTGGAAACCCAGAGAACCTGGAGGAAACTCAACTGGACATGGGGAGAACATATGAAGCTCCATCATACAGTTCAGTAAATGCTTTATTTATTTAATATGAAGCAGATGGATCCTTATCTGCCTTCTTTGCCCAATTAAGTGCAATTTATCAACATCTTGCACAGTATAGATATGTTCCTTGAGCTGCCACTTTACAGGTAGTTCAGAATGTACAGTAGCAGCCCACATTCTTAGCAGGTAAAAGAAAGTCAGAACATTAACCCAGACATCTTCAAGATACACTAGTCCTGCTTATGACATTTAATGCTCTCAAAGTTTAGCCCTAGCCTATCAAGCTATAGCCCATCAGAAGGACTTAACTGAGGCAGGCCTTCTGTTAATCTACATGATCTCTCACAGCTAAGGGAAGGCAATTTTCTTACATCACCTCTAAACTCTAGAATAATGTATTAGAGAATATTAGCAATGCAACCTTTATATTACTTTTGAATCCAGATTAATATTGCTTTGTTTAACCTGTCCTATCTGTTGTTATTAGGGCCTTTATTTTATTATTAGGTCTTATTATTTATTTTATTTTAAAATTTAGTTTCTTTAATTATTAAATAACTGTAGATTGTTTTATTATTATATGCTATTACAAATACTGTTTAGTCCTTTAATATTTCTGTGTTTATCTCAAGATGTTGACCCAAAATTAAAAAATTAGAAATCTCTTTTTCAAACAAGTGAAATGCCTTTAGAAAAGTCTTCTGGTGGTAATTTGTATATTGTTAAAATAGTTAATGTGAATATTTTATCATATATTCATAAAAGACGGAGTGAGATGACACATGCGATACCATTACATCCTCTTTATGCAGATTAGTGCCTGGTTCTGTGTAATAAATTTGATTCTCTAGACAAATGACATCTCTGCATTTGTTTCATGGTAAGAACTTTCCCAGCAGCTTCCATTAGTAAGCACTTTATGATGACCCCCATTAGCAGCCCGTTGAAATTGATGCTTGCATTCTTACACTCTTTGGCTTTAACCCAGTAGGAGTCATGCCAATAACCACTGCAGCCTCAGCCTTTCTACTCTGTCTCTCTCTCAGCACTATCACAGTGCTGCAGACTCAGCAGTATCTGATGTATTTAGAGGCAGGTTTGGAACCTGATATTCAGCAACCATGCCAAGTGTTCATGCATTTCACATTCTGATAAAAAGTGCACTTACCCAACTAGGGAAATATAGAGGCTTAGATGGGGATGGTGCACGTAATGGAGATGGCTAGTGTATTATACAATGATTTCCATCCATCCATCCATCCAGTGATGGATACAATGATTTCTATTGACTTAAATTGTGATTTCCTTGAATTATATCTTGTTTAAACATGTCTTGTCTATACTTTGAATACTTTTTTAAATGTTGTATTTTAAATTACTGGGACTATAGTTCAGTGTAGTACAGTATACTTTGAAGAAGTACCTTCGGCAGCAATTATAGCTTTGAGTCTTCTTGGATAAGTCTCTACCGGAGTTGCATTTGGGTCGTTTTCTCCCATTCTTCCTGGCAGATCTTCTCCGGCTCAATTGGATTGGATTGAATGGTTACATCACAGATGTTCTGGAGCCCAGTGAGGTCTGGACTTCCGGTCTGGCCACTTAAGACTTGTCCAAAAGCCAGTGTTGTTTTGGTTCTATTTTTGGTGTCATTGTCATGCTGAAATATGAACCTTCACCAAAGGATGAATCTCTGTATTAGGCATTCATTCTTTGCTCAATTGTGACCAGTCTCCCCATCTCTGCTGCTGAGAAGCACCCTGTAGTGTGATGCTGCCACTACCATACTTCAACCTAGGGATGGTATTACCAGTTGATGAGCAGTATCCATTTTTTGTCAGACATAGTGCTTGAAGTTCAGCCTGTAGAGTTAAATCTTTGTCTTATCAGACTAGAGAATCTTTTTACTCCCACTCTCAGAGTACTTTAAAATGCTTGCAATATGCATTTTACTCAGGAATTAAAAAAAAAAATAAAAATTAGATATTTCATGTTTAATATATGATCTGAGATATATAAGAAGTGTTTTTGAAGTTTAATAATTTGCAAAAAAAAAAAAATCAATTCAATTAAAATAAAAATAAAAACATGTTTTTGATTGTGTGTGTATATTAATGTCCAAAACTTTTTAATCCATCTTAATTAAATCTACAGTGCATCCGGAAAGTATTCACAGCGCTTCACTTTTTCCACATTTTGTTATGTTACAGCCTTATTCCAATATGGATTAAATTCATTATTTTCCTCAAAATTCTAGAAACAATACCCCATAATGACAACGTGAAAGAAGTTTGTTTTAAATCTTTGCTAATGTATTAAAAATAAAAAAACATACGATACTACATACGATATTTACTTGTCCCAGAAGACAAAAAAATAACAATTTATACCAATCATCCAGTTAAAATTGTTTCTTGTGGAGTATATCTAAACATCTTGTGAAATATACAGTCATGTAAAAACATAAGTACACCCCATGGAAATTGTTCGCTTTTTAGACATAGTTGGACAAATAAACATTTGATCATCTTTGAAACAGTGCATATTAATGAAGTTGATATACTTGAACAAAACAAAGAAAAATTGCTTTTTCAATAATTTCTTCAACAGAAATATCAATAGGTGTGATATTCTTCTGTGTAAAAAGTAAGTACACCCTTGGCCTCAGAAGCTAGTATAGCCCCCTTTAGCAGAAACAGCTTCTTGTACGCATTTTGCATAATTGTCCACCAGTCTCTGACATCGGCTTGCTGGAATTTTTGAGCACTCTTCCATGCAATATTCTTTTAGTTGCAAGATGTTTGAGGGGTTTCTTGCATGTACTGCCCGTTTCAAATCCCCCACAACATTTCAATGAGATTCAAATCCGGGCTTTGACTAGGACATTCCATAACCCTCCATTTCTTCTTTTTGAGCCTGTTAAAGGGTCCACTTTTGGTTCAACTTCCAGACAGATGGCCTTGTATTATCTTCAAGCACTCTTTGATATGATGCAGAATTTATAGTTGAATCAATGAATGCAAGCTGTCCAGTCCCTGATGCAACGAAGCAACCCTAAACCATAACATTTCCACCCCCATGCTCCACAGTTATTCCACAAAATATGAGGTATGGAGGTGCTTTTCCTGAAAAGCTGTCTTTGATCTGTGCCAAACATGTCTGCTGTTACTGTTGCCAAACAACACATTATTCCAAAAGGCCTGGTCTTTTCCTGTATGCTCGTTGGCAAACTGTAGTCTTGTAAAGGCTTTTTCCTGGCATGCCTCCCATGCAGGTCAAATTTGTGCAATCTCTTTCTGATTGTAGAAGCCTGCAGTTTGACACAAACAGTTGTAAGACTTACGAAATTTTGGGGTTCTTGGAGACATCTTTTTGCATCAGATGGTCTGCTCTTGGGCTGAATTTGCGGGGGAAGCCAGTCCTGGACTAATTGGCAGTCGTTTGAAATCTGCGCCATTTGTAGATTGTTTTCCTTACAGTGGAATGATGTATTTCAAATAATTTGGAGATTCTTTTACATCCCTTGCCAGATTCCCTTGGCATCCACAACCTTTTTTTTTCCTGAAGGCCTTACAGAACTCTTTAGATCTTGGCATGATGACACCACACACTTCAATAGCAAAGGGAACATCAGACACTAGATATGAGTGGGGTATAAATAAGACAGGTTCCACCTGCACTCCCTAAGCAGGTTCTAATCACTGGCACCCAATCTTGAACACCTGATTCTAATTATATGGATTTGAAGGTGTGATAAATGTAGGGGTGTACTTACTTTTCCATTTAATTAATCTGTTCCTTGTTCATTTAAATTGTGAAGATTACTGTAAAATTTTGTGTCATTTGATAGTGTATCACCTTTATTAATAGGCACTGTTTTTCAAAAAGGATCAAATGTTTGCTTGTCCAAATATGTCAAAAAAGCCAACAATTTAAATGGGATGTTCTTGGTTTTTTCACATGACTATATTATTATTAAACAGACACTATTCCTGCCCTAGAAGAAGAAAGACCTAGTGCTTCTGACAGAGAAAAATGGTCAGATTTATGATATATATCTATATGAATATAGATACTGATGCCTTAAAGAATTGACCTCTAAGATAAAAGAGAATGCACAGAAGCATGCGGAATCGTAATATATACTCTTTGTAGTCAGGCTTCTCATTTTAAATGCTTGCTTCTGGTGAAATCTTGTCCCCGCAGGGCTGACACACCAGTGGAGCCAGACAAACAAGGTTTTACTTTATATTGACAAAAAGATCATTTTTAGGAGCTTCTGAAGAGCAAGAGGGGAGAAGAGCATGAGAGAAGTGTGCACTTAAAACAATACCAATTATGATTCATTGTAATAGAGAAGTGGCAGGATGGTGCATGGCTTCACAGAATATGGATCGTGGACCCAGAGGGACTCTTCCACTGATACTGCCTTTTGATTGCTCACAAGTTTCTGAAGGTCACAGAAATGTTTCAGGAACATATCTGAGTCAGCCCATTGTATTCAGAGCTAATGGTGAAGAACACAGAGCTCTGCTGAGAATTTAACACAGAAACAAAGGCAACTACCAAGTGCTTAATAGGCAAATACAGTCATGTGGAAAAATAAGTACACCCCATGGAAATTGGTGGCTTTTTAAATATATTTGGACAGGCAAACGTTTGATCATCTTTGAAGCAGTACCTATTAAAGAAGTTGATATACTTGAACAAAACCACAAGGTAAATGGGCTTTTTCAATCATTTATTCAACAGAAATATCTATACATGTTTCTTCTTTTTGAGCCATTCTTTGGTGGATTTGCTAATGTGCTTAGGATCATTATCCTGTTGAAAGGTCCAATTTCGGTTTAACTTTCGGACAGATGGCCTCACATTATCTTCAAGCACTCTTTGATATGATGTAGAATTTATAGTTGAATCACTGAATGCAAGCTGTGCAGTCCATGAGGCAGCGTAGCAACCCCAAACCATAACATTTCCACCACCATGCTTCACAGTTGGTATGAGGTGCTTCCCTGAAAAGCTGTCTTTGGGCTGTGCCAAACATGTCTGCTGTTAGTGTGGCCAAACAACTCTGTATTTGATTCATCTGTCCAGAGCACATTATTTCAAAAGGCCTGGTGTTTGCCTATATGCTCTGGCCTGGTCTTTGCTAGTTATTGGCAAACTGTAGTCTTGTAATGGCTTTTTCCTGGCACGTCTCCCATGCAGGTCAAATTTGTGCAATCTCTTTCTGATTGTAGAAGCATGCACTTTGACATCAACAGTTGCGAGACTTACTAGCAGATACTGTGATGAAATTTTGGGGTTTTTGGAGACATCTTTTTGCATCAGACGGTCTGCTCTTGGGCTGAATTCGCTAGGACGGCCAGTACTGGACAAATTGGTAGTCGTTTGAAATCTGCGCAATTTGTAGATTATTTTCTTTATAGTGGAATGATGTATTTCAAATAATTTGCTGATCTTTTTAAATCCTTTGCCAGACTCCCTTGGCATCCACAACATTTTTCTGAAGGCCTTACAGAACTCTTTAGATCTTGGCATGATGACACCACACACCTCAATAACAAAGGGAACACCAGACACTAGACATGAGTGGGGTTTAAATAAGACAGGTTCCACCTGCACTTTCTAAGCCGGTTCTAATTTACTGACACCCAATCTTGAACACCTGATTCTAATTTTATGGATTTGAAGGTGTGATAAATGTAGGGGTGTACTTACTTGTCTGACTGATCAGTTTTTTTTTTAATTTAAATTGTGAAAATTACTACAAAATGTCAATTTTATGTGTGATTTGATAGTGTGTATCACCTTTATTAATAGGTACTGTTTCAAAGATCAAATGTTTGCTTGTCCAAATATGTAAAATAAAAACATATATATGATTTTTTTAAAAATATATAATAATAATAATAATAATAATAATAATAAATTAAAATAAAAAAACCCAACAATTTCCATGGGGTGTACTTATTTTTTTCACATGACTGTACATGTAATACAAATAATATCTGATATATTTCCTGCATGATGGAAATGTAAATCTAGAGCAATTAATTAGTCCTAATGGGTAATTATTGTATAGCCCCAAGTCCAAAAAAGTTGGGACACTGTGTAAAATGTACATTAAAAATAGAATGCAATCATTTGCAAATCTTATAAACCAATATGTTATTCACAATAGAAAATAGAAAACAAATCAAATGTTTAAACTGAGTAAATATACCTTTTTTAAAAAAAAAAAAAAAAAAGGTAATTTGAATTTGATAACCGCAACATGTCTCAATAAAGTTGGGATGGGGACAACAAAAGGCTGGGGAACTTCTTCTGCAACCAAGCCTTGGTGGAATTTGAGGTATGCTTGGGATCATTGTCCTGTTGGGAGGGCCAATGACACCCAAGCTTCAGCTTCCTCATAGATAGCATGGTGTTTTCTCCTAGGATTTCCAGCTACTTCAATGAATCCACCTTGCCTTCCACATGCTGCAGGATTTCAGTACCAGAGGATGCAAAGCAGCCCCAGAGCATCACTGAGCCACAGCCATGCTTGACCATGGACAGAGTGTTATTTTTTCATTCTTCGTCCTCCAGACATACCGTGCAGAAAAGTTCCAGTTTTGTTTCATCACTCCACAGAACAGAATCCCAAAACTTCTGTGGCTTATTTATATGATTTTGAGCCGACTTTTCTTGTGCTTTCGGGTCAGTAGTGGCGTACGTCTTGGAGTTCTGCCATGGAAGCCTTCTGCATTTAGTATGCGCCTTACTGTGCTCACTGAAACCTCAGTGCTTGTTGCCACCGAGTCTTGCTGCAGGTCTTTTGCAGTCACTCGAGAAGTGGAGAACTGGAGAAGTCATTATAAGTTGCATTTTCAGTTGAATTTGGGGAAACAATTTGAAGCATTGGTTGTATTGAACATTTTCAATTGCTTTTGTTTGATTTGTTCATATCAAACAGCTGAAAGTCTGTATATTTTGACAATAACCCTAATTTGCAATGGGGGTTGAATAATTTTGAATGTCACTGTATTTATTTAAGCAGTTTGATTATACCACTATTATGTCATGTTGAAGTACACCTGATATTTTTCACATCACTCACTATGTACTTATATATTTAACTTGCAAAGTTAGAAACTTGTAGTTTCTACTTTGTTATATATGAAATTCTGAGAAATTATTGCACTGTGCCACCAAGTACTGCAGTTAAAACCTGTTAGTTTTCACATAAGTTTGTAATATGTGCTTTGAAATGCAATATGTATAGTATGTACTTGTAATTACTACATATATTTATTATAAATACTTGGTATTTACTGTACTGTAAAATAATGAGCTACCACAAAGTCTGTTGCATTCCTTGTCTTTTTGAGAAATAAATTAATTTCAGGTCAAAGTGATCCGCTTAAAAAAACTTTTGCTAAAAGTAACACTAGCGAAACTGTTTCTCTAAAGGAAATGAAAAATCATTTGTAAGATAATGTCATATTGATCTGTTGGTTAAACACTGACAGGGACTTAAATAGCTTTTTGACTTCATATATACCTATCACATTCTCTTTAATACACCTCAATACAAGACACAATAGGAGAATCCTCAAGATTTGCGAAATATTTTTGTGTCTTCTCCATTCAGATTGTTTATATTGCTAATAATTGAGATGAAATTAAGATAGAATGGATATTTGAAAAAAAAATTACATAGCAATAAAATGAAAAAAGGATGAATGAAAAAGAGAGGATAAATTAGAGTAAATCATAAGTAGCCTATTGTATGCTAGGTCTTACTCATAAAATATTCTCATATTACATTATAACCTATTAATGACTTTTCCTCTTCTTTTCTTACAGTGAATTTTGATCACTTCCAGATTCTCCGAGCCATTGGAAAGGGCAGCTTTGGGAAGGCAAGCATGCATGACTATATCCAGTTACTTTACATACTCAGGCCAAGATCCACCCACATCATTTGCCCTTTGACTTACTTTTGGATATAATGGAAGTTGTGAACTATAGTCACTGTTATGGGCTATAGTGAAGCGTCTACAGTTATTTACAAGCTATGTTACAAGCTATTTTTGAATTTTTGAAATGGGTAGGCTATAGACACTAGAATAATGACCATTCGGTAATAGTATACAATTAGGAAACAATTGAGCCTTACAGCTTGTCAAAAACAAAAGCAAACTAGTGTTTATTGTTACCAGTTGTGCCTATACAATCACTGTGGGAAAGATAAAAATAATACATATCAGTAAGTCAGGGTAAGCACGTGTCTTATTTACTGTGTTCTTATAATTATGTGACTTCAGCTAATGCATGACTTTTGACCACACACACACACACACACACACAGTATATGTATATATTGTATATGTATTCAGTGTTGTAGACAATGTTTCCAAAGAAACAGAACATTCCCTCATCAGCTATGCGAACTGTAGGATATGGGTATTCTAAAAACTAAAATTTGTAAAGGTCCAGCTACATCAAATTCCATGCTTACAAAGATCCGGATGAACAACTAAAATGACTGAATTATGTGTCTGAATCATGTCATGAATCCTGACAAGAGCTAGCTTTTAATGCTTAACCATTAACAATTTGTTAACAGTTATAGATAAGAAATTTTGTTTAAACAAGCCATGTTTTCAATTTACTAATCAGGCCAGAGAGGATTAATAAAATGAGAAATCTGTGAAAGGCTTTGAAAACTCCCCCTTTCTGATCTAATGTCTTTAGCCCTGTAGCTAGTCTGTGATCCGATGAGCTGCCTTCAGCTAAACAATTTACATAAATGTGAATGGATAAGCCGCAGCAGAGGATCTGCTACAGAAGCCGCGATGGTTCATATTTGGTTCATATTTTGAAAACTAGAGTTGCTGAACTACAGCTAGTTTTTCTTCATACGTTTATCGGTTCTGCTACAGTATTTTGTGAAGTGTCACTTTAGCCTGCTGAAATATGTTGCTAGTTGACAACCCCTGGTGTAGGAGTGAAACTCATATGTGTCAAGTATATAAGTTATATACTAGCTGTAAGGAATGTTGATTAATGCTGATTAATTGTGAAAGTACATGATGGTAGGTTACAGAGTTCACCATATTCCTCAGTGTTGTCACCTCATGAAGTGTGAGCTGGAAAAGAATGGCGGGGGATTTGGGACAGACCCACTATGACTCAGTGTTCTCTTTATGTCAGTTGCACATACAGAGAGAGAGACTGAGATCTGTGCTGTTGGCAGAATGTCACTATGCCTCATCTCTTGGGGAGTTTCAGTGTCTAATTACTTCAGTGTTCTCGTTATCTGAATGAGATGGCCTGCTTAAGTGGGCCTTGTGTAATTACATTAGGATTTTCGATTAATCTGAACCATAATGGTTAATTAATTTCACTGGGTTGTTTTTGCCTTTTACATTTTCGCCTGGTTCTAAATGATTTTGTGCTTGTGTCTCAGTGGGTGAGTAGGAATTATGGTGCATACTAAATACCACCCTTAATAATAATGGAGTGAACTGTTGTGTTATATATTGTTAGTGCGTCCCAGTAGGGATGTGCACTGTGCAGTTCTTTATCATATGCAAATTACAGACAGCACTTTTTGCTAATGTGATGCAAATGCAAATTTTATCTATTGTTTTTACTTTTCGCTGAATCTGTTTTCATTAGTAAGTTTCTCTCAGCGATAAACAGAGATTGATCTGCTCCACCTCATTCAGTATAGCAAATACATTCAACAGTGCAGAGACAAAGATAATGTAACAAAGAAATATCACTATGTTTACTATCTAAAACAGTGGTTCTCAAAGTAGGGTATGTGAAGCATAGCCAGATGGTCCATGATTTATATATTTAGTTAAAGCAGTGGAAATCACAATTCACTATTATCACTGTTATTATGTATTTTTTATATTGCGTTCTTATAGCTGTTTGACAGGTCACTTTAATTCAAAGTGTTTTAATCCAAACCGCAATAACTCAAAAACATGTAAGCCTGTAAATAGTGTAGACTAGGACCTAGTGTGTTGGAAAGTTTAGGAATGCAAAGCTCTACAGCTCTAATAATAATAAGGGGCTCCTGCCTACAAAAAGTTAATTTAAATAGTATTCATGGTCATGACCTATTGATAGTATATATCATGAGAAAATGGAAAATCATGAGCTACTTATATATTTTGTACTTACTGTCTATGGTAATATATGGTATGCTGTGGTGTTATGATTAATTTTGTTCTGTGATGAATCTTGAATTATGGGTAATGTATTAATCTGACTGATCCTGTTTCTCCTCTGTATTATCAGAGAATGTTTAATTTTTCTCCTCCTTAACCTCCTTATCCTCTCACTCTTCCTTCTACAGTCTGTTTGCTCTGTCAATTTCTTCATGCTTTCATACTAAATTGTTTATAAAATAAGTAGCCTGTTTGGAATAGCACATCAGCATACATGGTGGAGGACATTACCATTTCAATGCATGTTAATTTTCATTCCAGCATCTTCGTTTTTTCCCTTCAGGCAGTTGTATTGTAATTGTGTTTCTTCAAAACAGGAACAGGACGTGGTAATGATGCAAATGAGAGATTGGAGTAGTGAGGTAGTGAGGGAGTAAATATACTGGGGCTGTGGTCATACATTTGTATACAAGTGAATACATGTAAAAAATGATTTTCTGCTTAATGAGAAGTCAGTGCGAGAATTCTAAAATGGCAGTAATGTGTATACATCTATGCTTTTGTAAAGAAATACTTGTAGAAAAAATTCTTTGTAGAATTTGTAGAACAAATACTGTAAATATTTGATACTGTCACAGCTCGGTCTGATCATAACTCCAATTCCCAGGATGCAATACTCACTTCCCAGGCACGCATGCGCTCCCCATCCCCGGAGTTCTGATCAGACACACCTGGCACCAATCACACACTAGTACTTAGAGAAGACAGCCACCGAGAAGCGGCGCGAAGTATACGCTCAGTAGCTTAGTTTGCTGCGTTACCAAGCTTATCTAGTTCGTTGTTTCTTATAATCCTCGACCCTCGCTTCTTGTCTCGACTACGCTTTCTGGATATCCCCATTTGTATTGTTCGCCCGATCGCTTGACCCTTGCTGACTCTACGACTACGCTTCCGGGACTTCCCGATCCTACTCTGTTCACCCGCCTCCCGCTCCTGCTTCCGTACCGTCTCAAGGTTGGTGACAGAGGTTCGCCAATTAATGGAGGCAGCGGGAAATCGTTGGCCGAACGCCATTGAGGGACATGGCCGGATGCTTACCGAACATGATCAACGTCTCGCCTACCTAACTGAGCAGGTAGCTCGGTTAAATCAAGCTGCGCAGCCTGCTACGGTGCCGACCCCACGCTTCCCTCCCACTCCAGCGCCGGAGAAGTATGATGGAGATCCCGCATGCTGCCGGGGTTTTTTACTCCAGTGCTCCCTGTTTTTTTCCACGTACCCAGACATGACGGAGAGTCAGAAGATCATCCACTTCATGGAACTTTTAACCGGGAAAGCTCTCCTCTGGGCTACCGCGGAATGGGAACAAGAAGGGAACCGTATCAGCACGTTTGAGCAGCTGACATCACGCTTCCGCACGGTATTCGATCACTCTCCAGACGGCCAGGAGACTGTTGAGGACTTATTGTCCATGGCGCAGGGATCACGGAGTGTGGCGGATTACGCCCTCGAATTTCGCACTGTCGCCGCCCGGAGCGGATGGAATCAACCCGCTCTAAAAGCCATGTTTCGCCGGGGATTAAATGCTGACATCTTAACGGAGCTGGCATGCCGCGATGACCTTTTGACCCTCGACTCACTCATCAGCGTAGCTATCCGCCTGGATCGTCTACTACGTAGCCGCCTCCCCGGACGCGGTGAGGCGGAAGCACTGACACCTGAGCACTCTAGTGAACCCATGCAGCTGGGACAGACTCGGGTGAGCACGCAGGAACGAGAACGATGGCGCCGTGAACACCGTTGTTTCTACTGCGGTGAGAGGGGCCACTTTGTGCCACAATGCCCCCTCAAACAGGGCTCTACCCGAGGGGAAGCCAAAACTGCCAGACCACTTCAGGCAGGGGTGAGTTCCGAACCCATTACCCAGCACTCTGTTCAGTCTGCCTTCGTATTGCCCGTTATAGTGGGTTACTCAAGGGTTTCTTGTGTTTTAGAAGCACTGATCGACTCGGGAGCGGCGGGGAATTTCATTAGCCAAGAGACCGTACGCCAATATAATATCCCCGTTCGTCCTCTCTGCACCCCTCGCCGTGTCCAAGCCATTGATGGGGCCCCCATAGGAGATGGCATAATCACCCACTGCACTGAACCTGTTAACCTCCAAACCAGCGCCCTTCATCAGGAGAAGATCACGTTCCACGTCATAGTGACGGCTCGGCACCCAGTGGTTCTCGGTCTCCCTTGGCTCGAACATCACAATCCCCAAATTTCATGGAACCAAAGGGAAATCACGCGCTGGTCAGCTCACTGCATTTCTCACCGTCTTCAAGTCCCGGTGATCTCCGTAGCATCCACCTCCATTGAAAGCCCAGATAAGGCAGATAACGTTCAGATCCCCAGTGTTTACCACGACCTCATAGAGGTATTCAGTAGGAAGAAGGCGAGCGGACTACCTCCCCACCGTGATTACGACTGCGCTATTGATTTGCTCCCAGGCACTACACCACCACGAGGGAGGGTCTACCCGTTGACGATCACTGAGCAAAAAGCCATGGAAGAGTACATTCAGGAGGCGTTGCACCAAGGGTATATACGACCATCCACTTCTCCAGCATCCGTGGGATTTTTCTTCGTGGAGAAGAAGGGAGGAGGTTTACGACCGTGCATCGACTACCAAGGACTAAACCAATGTTGCGTCAAGTACCGCTACCCACTCCCTCTAGTACCAGCCGCTCTGGAACAATTACGCACGGCCACCATTTTCACGAAACTGGACTTGCGCAGTGCATACAACCTGGTCCGGATCCGAGAGGGAGATGAATGGAAGACTGGGTTCAGCACAACTTCAGGCCACTACGAGTATCAGGTCATGCCGTATGGGCTTTCTAACGCCCCCTCGGTCTTCCAATGTTTAATTAACGATGTGTTACGTGACATGCTGGGACGCCATGTGATCGCCTACATCGACGACATACTGATATACTCTGACTCCCGGGAAGAACATGTTCACCACGTTCGCCGAGTGCTACAGCGACTGCTCCGTCACCAGATATATGTGAAAGCCGAGAAGTGTGAATTCCATAAAACCACCATCACGTTTCTGGGCTACGTCATCAGCCCCGAGGGAATCTCCATGGACCAAGAAAAGGTCCAGGCGGTAGTAAGCTGGCCCACACCCACGACCATCAAGGAACTACAGAGGTTTCTGGGGTTTGCAAACTTCTACAGGAGATTTATCAGGAATTTCAGTGCCGTCACCAACCCCCTCACATCCCTGCTAAAGGGGAGACCCAAACGTCTGGCATGGATTTCAACTGCCCAATCCGCCTTCGACAAGCTCAAGAAGGCCTTCACCACTGCACCCCTCATCAAACATCCAGACCCATCCAGACCATTTATAGTGGAGGTGGACGCATCAGAAACCGGGGTAGGAGCCATTCTGTCCCAACGATTTGGAGAAAAGCCAAAACTTCACCCGGTGGCCTTCTTCTCGCGAAAGCTTTCCCCAGCCGAGAGAAACTACGATGTGGGGAATCGGGAACTCTTGGCAGTTAAGTTAGCGCTGGAAGAGTGGAGACACAGGTTAGAGGGGGCTGCACATCCATTTGTCATCTTCACGGACCATAAGAACCTGGAGTACCTTTGCACTGCAAAGCGACTCACACCCCGCCAGGCCCGATGGGCCCTATTCTTCACTAGATTTCAATTCACGTTATCCTACAGACCCGGGTCCAAGAACACAAAGGCGGATGCTCTGTCTCGTCTTGATCAGACAGAACGGGTCAACGAGCAGGAGGAGTACATCATTTGTCCTTCATGTGTTATCAGTGCGCTAGAGTGGGAGCTGGACGCGGAACTAGAGCAGATTCCCCAGTCCCAAGTACCTGTAAAGTGTCCTCCTGACAAACTCTTCGTACCCGAAGAGTACCACCAAGAACTCATCATCTGGGCACACACGGTACTCGGTACGGGACATCCTGGAACACAACGCACACACCATCTCCTGGAAGAGTAATACTGGTGGCCCAATATGATAGGAGACATACACAAGGTGGTGAAGTCCTGTTCATCGTGCGCACAGAGTAAAGTACCTCGGACCCTCCCCGCCGGGAGGCTCAAGCCCTTACCTATCCCCGAACGCCCGTGGTCACACATATCTGTAGATTTCGTAACAGACCTGCCTAGATACCAAGGAGATACCACAATTCTAGTCGCAGTGGACCGGTTCTCCAAGTCCGTACGCTTCATTCCCTTACCCGCTCTCCCCACTGCATTCAGGACAGCTGAACTTCTATTCCAGCATGTGTTCAGGTATGACGGCATTCCGGAGGAGATTGTCAGTGACAGGGGCCTGCAGTTTACCTCCAGAGTGTGGTCCAGCTTCATGACGAAGATGGGAGTGACAGTGAATCTCACCTCCGGTTATCACCCACAAGCCAATGGGCAAGCCGAACGAGTCAATCAGGAACTGGGACGATTCCTCCGTACCTTTTGTGCCAATAACCCAGAGGATTGGAGCAAGTTCTTGCCATGGGCCGAGTACGCCCAGAACTCACTACGCCATTCGGCTACCAATCTCACCCCCTTCCAGTGCGTGCTCGGTTACCAACCCCCTCTGTTCCCATGGAACGCAACGCCCACCGCAGCTCCGGCCGTTGACCACTGGTTCCAACGTAGTGAGCGTGTCTGGGCGGACACCCACCGACGCCTGAGGGAGGCCTCAGACATGTACAAACACAAAGCAGATCGCCGCCGCAAGGAACACCCTGATTACCAACCCGGCGATCGGGTGTGGTTGTCCACAAAAGACTGGAGGCAAGCGCAGGGCTGTAAAAAACTAGCACCGAGGTACACGGGACCATTCAAGATCCTCAAACGAGTCAATGACGTCACCTACCGTCTGAAACTGCCACGACACAGTCGCATCTCCCCTTCATTCCACGTATCACGTCTCAAACCTGTTGTCAACGGTCCTCTAGCCACTGAAGTACCAGCTGAAACTCCCCCGACCCCTCTGGAGATTGATGGACAACCGGCTTACCGCGTCAGGAACATCCTCAGCTCGAGACACAGGAGGGGCAAGCTGGAGTATTTGGTTGAGTGGGAGGGTTATGGACCTGAGGAACAGTGCTGGGTTCCCAGGCAGGATATACTTGACCCACAGCTTACCAAGGACTTTCACACAACTCATCCTCATCTCCCAGGTCCACGACCCCGGGGGAGGCCAAGAAAGAACTCTGCTCCCGGAGTGAGCCCTTTGGCGGGGGGGGTTCTGTCACAGCTCGGTCTGATCATAACTCCAATTCCCAGGATGCAGTACTCACTTCCCAGGCACGCATGCGCTCCCCATCCCCGGAGTTCTGATCAGACACACCTGGCACCAATCACACACTAGTACTTAGAGAAGACAGCCACCGAGAAGCGGCGCGAAGTATACGCTCAGTAGCTTAGTTTGCTGCGTTACCAAGCTTATCTAGTTCGTTGTTTCTTATAATCCTCGACCCTCGCTTCTTGTCTCGACTACGCTTTCTGGATATCCCCATTTGTATTGTTCGCCCGATCGCTTGACCCTTGCTGACTCTACGACTACGCTTCCGGAACTTCCCGATCCTACTCTGTTCACCCGCCTCCCGCTCCTGCTTCCGTACCGTCTCAAGGTTGGTGACAGATACCAGTCATCAGGATATTTTAGTATAGGTCAAGGAGTTCAATGCATGTTTCTGTATTTCTGGACATCAGAAAAAACAATTATAAATGTCATCATGTCATTATATAACCTGAAAAAGGAATGCTGGTAATTTAGCTGTGTATGAAAAGAAAACTGTGCATCATATGCATAGATGTTTATCTAGGTTAGACACGGTAGATAATGAACCAACAAACACCGCTGTAAAAACAGTCAGTTTCTTTAAAGAGGTCATATGGTGCTTTTTAATGTTTTCCTTTTCCTTTACTGTGTAATGTATCTGTTTGTGCATGTAAAAGATCTACAAAGTTACAAAGCTCATAGTCTCCCCCAAATGAATTTATTCTATCTAACAGAGAATACTGCTCCAGACCTGCCTAAAACGCCTCGAATGAAGTCCAGATATTACTACCGCAAACGTCTACGTCACAGTTTGAAATATCAGTATAATGCTGCCATAATTTTAAACTTTTTAATTCATGAATTTTTTTTAAACTATATTTTATGTTATCACTTCAGGACATACAGTTGTTACAGTGAAGAAGACAAATTAAACCATTATAACATCGTATCTGAAAGGTAAGAGAGTTATAAAATAAAAACTTACCACTGTGAAACATTCTGCTAAATTATGCATGCAAAGTTGGTTCTGATCGATCTGCTTGATCATCCGCATGAACTGATACGGTAAAACCGACGACATTATTAGCTGTGTTTATAATTGCTTTAGAAGCCTTGGAAGCTGAAGCTCATGATTATGGTAAGGGGCGTTACATTTCCGACACACATTTGAGGATTTTGGCCAATCACAACGCAAGCCCACTCTGGGCTTTTTGGGAGGGGCTTGGAGAAGCCGGAGCTCAATCAGAGCAGTTCAGACAGACTGGGAATAGAGGTACTGCAATAATGTACAGTATGTGAAAAATAATGTGTTTTTTGAACATTAAAGCATGTTAGCCTGGGAGGAGGAGGAGCCGCCACGGAGGGCGGATGTGGCTCAGGTGGTAGAGCGGGTTGTCCACTAATCGTAGGGTTGGCGGTTCGATGCCCAGCCTGCGTGACTCCACATGCCTTGTGTCCTTGGGCAAGTAACTGAACTCCAAGTTGCTCCCGATGGCAAGTTAGCACCTTGCATGGCAGCTCTGCTTCCATTGGGGTGTGTGTGTGTGTGTGTGTGTGTGTGTGAATGGGTGAATGAGACACAGTGTAAAGCGCTTTGGATAAAAGCGTTATATAAGTGCGTCATTTACTATTTAGCCTATTCTATTACACCCAATACACTTTAAAAATCATCATATGACCCCTTTAAAAACATTATAATTGCTTGCTTACTAGTTTGCTAATAGATTCAGTTTGTTAATAGTCTAAATACCAAGTGTAAAACGATCCAAGATGCACACAGATCATTACCAACACTGTAGAAATGGCAGAATACGAAGTTGTAAAATTAATCCAACAGTGAATTTATGATCATTTCAGCATTGACTATGTGATTACTACAGCACTGAGTAAACGCTCAAGTCAAGAGCGATGATGAAGCTCCTGTTTGTTAATTGTCATGACTGACACTTACCTCAGGAAATGAGAGTGTGTGTGGATGGTTATCAATGTGATTGCTTGTTTTCCATCATACATTTATAATCTTTGATAAAGGGTCACTAAAGTTGTTTTTGCATTTATAGATTAGGTTACAAATGTAGAGGTAGACGGGGCGCTTGGCTGATCTAGCAGGCAATCTGAGGAGATCAGAGTTATTGAGGGCTCCAAATCTAGTTTTAAATGCAATTATAGTGAATTGTGATCGTCTGTGAAGGTTATTCACCATTTTTAAAAGAAAATTGAAGTTATTATTAAAGCTGTAAGCAGAATTTTCAGGGGTCAAGCACTCAGACTTGCTGAGCCACACATTCACAGACACTCTACAGTTGTTGCCTAAGCAATCACGGGAAAACAGAGCCATAACTTTATGCAAAGGGATTCAAGAGTGATTTGTAGTTTCACTCGTGATGTGTATGTTTTGACCATGGACAATGGTGTAATTCTCTGACTGTAGGAGGAAAGGTCTAGATGAACTAATGGGTAGCAGGCTGGCATTGCTGTTGCAGCTGTCACTACTGATTTGACCTGTGGTCATGATTGCTACTGCTCTGAACTGAACATTTTCTTTCTTCTTGCAATTTAAAAACATCTAAGGTATTTATATTTTTTCTTACCAGTCTGGACCTTTTGACAAAATCCAAGATGATTGAGAGGAAGTGAATATCAGATGTTGGTGTGTGTTCACTTCAGGGAATTATAGTTAAAAAGAACTGTTAATTTAGCACAAATTCTTCAAATGATATAATGAAAAAAATGAAAGTTGTTACAGTTCTTGACCACAAAGTGGCACAGTCATGAACCTTTTTGGGTACATTCAGGGCGTGGTCATACAATAGATGCATTACTGAGATATACCCTCAGATCCTGTTTTTTTTGTTTGTTTGTTTGTTTTTTGCATTTGCCAGCATGTTACAGGAAAATGGTATATCAAAATTCCTTTGAGAAATTTTGTTCAGACAGGTCTCATGATGATGTGAGCCAAATTCGGTGGTGATTGGACAAAATCTGGAGGAGAGCTAGCAAAATGGCAGTTAGATGTAAGCATTTTGAGCATGTTATTGTAACTTCTGAATAGTAGGTTCTGCTGGCATGAAGTTTGCTGCATAGCCACAGGTCATTGTCCTGAAGATGCCTGCCAAGTTTTGTGTTAAAGTCATTGCTGAGATACTGTACAGCCTCACTTTGTTTGGTTGCTTCACTGTCAGATTCATTGGCCCATTACAGGCAAACTGTTTGGAATATTCAAAATTCTTTTGGCGATTTTTGTGACGCAAACTCTGAAGATGGTGTGTGCCAAATTTAGTGATGATTAGACAAAATTTGTCAGAGGAATATCGAAAAAACAGTTTTTAACAAAATCCAAGATGGCAGAAAATTAGGCGGAAATTGATGTCATAGGGTGCATTGAACTCCTCTTGAGCCAGGGAATCCAGGGATGCCTTTTATATTTTGGACACACAGTTCAAAAGTTATGACCATAAATGTACAACCAAATTAGGCCCAAATTTGACCCGATGATGGCGCTAGCGTGTTGGCAGCACTTGGCCCAAACTTGGTCAGAATGTTCCTTAAAACCTCCCCAATCAGTGTGCCAAATTTCACAACTTTTTACTAGACAGTTCTATGGGCTGCCATAGACAACCTAGCCAGAAGAAGAAGAAGGCTGCTGGATGGGCGGGACTTCTTCCAATAAAAATGAAAATACTTCCAAGTAGGTATAAAGCAGGAGTTGATACCAAAAGTTTGCATACATCGAGGCTAAAGATATTCTTACTCAATTTTTCACAACTCCAATTCATGTTACTGTACATTTCAATAAGGGTATCTAGTTTATTTTCAAAATAATAATAATTAAGAGAGATTTATTTCAGATTTTCAGTAGGGCAAAAAGTTTTCATTCACTTTGTTAATATTCAGTGACCTTGCCTTTTAATCGCTTGAACTTACAACCCCAATTCCAAAATAAGTTGGGATGCTGTGTAAAATGTAAATAAAAACAGAATGCATTGATTTGCAAATCTCATAAACCCATATTATTCACAATAGAACATAGAAAATGACTCTGAATGACTAAAAAAAAAAGCTAAATTAAAGTTTTGGAGTGGCCTAGTCAAAGTCCTGACTTGAACCAATTGAGATGCTGTGGCAGGACCTTAAACGGGCAGACTGATCTCCGGTTATCGGAAGCAGTTGGTTGCAGTTATTGCTGTTAAAGGTGGCACAAGCAGCATTTAAGTTTAAGGGGCAATTTGTTTTTCACATTGGTGATATGTGTTGATAACTTTTTGTGCTTCAGTAAAATAAATAAATAAATAATTAACTGTATCGTGTGTTTACTCAGGTTGCCTTTGTTTTATATTGTATTAAAAATATTTAGTATGGCATACACAAAAACAGAAGAAATCCGATATTAATACCTTTTCACAGCACTGTAGAGGATATTTTGTAGAAAGTTACATTTTGCTTTAAAAATGTGTTCATTTCCCCTATGTATGGAGACTTTTGGGACACCCTTAATCCTTCTTCCTCATGATGCCATCCATTTTCTGAAGTGTGCCAGTTCATTAACCAGCATAACACCCCCACAACATGATGCTGCCACCTACACGCTTCACAGTTGGAATGGATTAAAAGCGTCATCCTTTTTCCTCCATACATTATGTTCATTTAAATTTAAATAAAATCCATAAATAGTAGTTGCTTTTAGCCAGTGTGTTGGTGTCTATTTTTCAATGCAGTTTTGGAGATAATCAGACTTTAAAATGCTTGTGATTGAGATGTGCCCAAAATAGAAACACATTTCAGTTTTGGAAAACCTGTACTTCTCCAAACTTTATATAGTGGAAAATGTGCAAAATTTCACCATGTGAAGGGCTTTGCCAGACCACCACACAAACTTGTCCGAGTCACCCAGAATCAGCAACTTGTGATAGGGAGGTGACCAGAGTGACTTGGAGATACCTACAGTACATCTTTTATCCCTGGGTATGATTCATCATGAAATGTGCCCGGTTGAGTGGAACAGTCCACAGAAGATCCAGACTGCTATGACTCAGACAGTAGTTGTACTGATGTGGAGCTAGACAAAGGAGGCAGGGCTTGTGGAGGAAAGTCTGGACAGTGACCATGAAAACCTTGTTATACGATAGCACAATTTATTTTACACTCAGGGTTGTATGACATATTTGTCCAGCCATTTGGACATGAGTGTTTGCATATTTATGCTTATTGTGGATGTAGCAGAGTGTTACATAATTCATAATGTCCTTGATGAGGAAGGTTTGTTGGGCCAGGAGAGGAGGAATGCTCAGGTTTTCCTTTCACAAAACATATAAATGACCGTATATTACTGCTGAATATATTGACTAGTATTTCTATTCCATTTACTTTCTATTTTCTGATACTGTTTAAACAGAAATGTACATGATAACATTTAAGACATATAGAAATATATGCAATCTACACCAGAGTGTGTAAGTTCCACCGTGTGTGTGTGTGTGTGTGTGCATTCATATATTTACACTTACTGTATACACTTAATGTGTGTGTGTGTGTGTGTGTGTGTGTGTACACAGCAGTGCAGGTTGCCATGTTTGCCTGTGGTGATAAAAGGGCTCCTCTCAGCATGTGAGGTATGTTTTAGCATCCCTCCCCCTGCTCATGCTTCCTCTTCTCTCCCCACCACTCAGCAATCACCCACAGCCCATTACTTAGCAGTGGGTGTATTTCTGCTCCCTGCTGTGATGTATGGGACATGGTGTATTCCTGCTGTGGATTCCACAGCCATGGCTCATCTGTGTTCCTCCATTGAGGAGTAAACTGGGCAGATAGCACTGCTATTCTGTCAGTTATGGCAGTTAAATGTCTTTTTAAGTACACATGGCAGTGGTGAATGAGTCATCTGTCCTTTGAAACATTTCTGAGAAACCAGTGTGAGCTCACCGTGATGCAGTGGAAAGGTGCCTAGAAAGATCTGTCACTGAACGGCAAATCTACACTCACTAGCCACCTTAATAGGAACACCTGTACCAATACCCATTCGTGTAATTATCCAATCAGCAAATCATGCAAATACAGGTCAAGAGGTTCAGTTAATGGACAGTTGTAGATTGGAAAAAGAGCAGTGATGTTTTTCCAATCCTCAATAGGCCAGTTGTGGGGAACCTGTGCCATCTATAGCCTCAGATTCCTGTTTTTGTTTCTGACTGGAGTGGAACTCATTATGGTCCTCTGCTGTTGTAGCCTGTCTGCTTCAAGCTGCAACATGTTGTTATATGCTTTGAGATGGCATTCTGCTCACCATGGTTGTAAGGAGTCAATATTTGAGTTACTATAGCCTTCCTGTCAGCTCAAACCAGTCTGGACATTCCACCTGCAGAACTGCTGCTCACTGGATATTTTTTGTTTTTCACACCATTATATGTTAACTGTATAGATTGTTGTGCATGAAATTCCCAGTAGATCAGCAGTGTTTGAAATACTCAAACCAATCTTTCTGGTACCAACAACCACGGCAATGTCAATGACTGATATCACCATGTAAACATTAACTGAAGCTCTTCACCTGTATCTTATGTATTGTGCTGCAGCCACTCAATTGGCTGATTGGATAATTGTTTGAATGAGCAGGTGTTCAGGTCTTCCTAATAAAGTGGAGGTGAGTGTACCTGCATATGTAAATTGTTGAAGAAAAAGGAGTGGTTTATAAAGGATTATGGGTACTACATTATGTTCAGAAATCTGAATCGACTACCAAGAACTATGAAAATGCTAATAATTTGTATCTTACAGTTGCAATCAAAATTGTTCAACCCCAATTGCAAATCAGGTTTATTGTCAAAATTGAATTGAATTGAAATAGTTCAACACAATGAATGCTTCAAGTGGTTTCCCCAAATTCAACTGAAAATGCAAGTTATGATTTCTTTAGTCTCAAAATTATTCAACTCCTTCATGGCAAGCATCTTTAGTACTTAGTAGAGCACTCTTTTACTCTTATGACCTGCTGCAAACAAGATGCATAGCCAGACACCAGCTTCTGGCGGCGTCCCTGGGGAATCTTGGTCCATTCCTCATGAGCAATGGCCTCCAGTTCAGTAATATTCTTTGGTTTGCGTGCTGCAACCGCTTTCTTCAAATCCCACCAGAGATTTTCTATGGAGTTCAAGTCAGGTGACTGTGATGGCCCTGTAGAATCTTCCAGGACTTCTTCTGCAACCAAGTCTTGAGGTATGCTTGGGATCATTTGACCGGTTTCCTTTTAAAATGATATTGTGCACACATATATAAATGCCCAAAATCCTACCGATTTGTCTTTGGGGAATGTTGTTCTCAAAGTGTTGGATTATTCACTGATGCATCTGTTGGCAGATTGGCGAGCCTCGACCCATCTTTGCTCTTGAAGGACTAGGTCTTTTTTGGAGGCTCCGTATATACTATGATTAGACGATTGCCTCACCTGTTTCACATCACCTTCTTATTTCAACTTGTCACATCACTATTAGTCCTAAATTGCCCCGTCCCAACTTTTTTGGAACGTGTTGCATGCATCAATTTCAAAATAAACGTTTATCTTCAAAAAAAAATGATGCAGTTGATTAGGTGAAACATCAAATACCTTGTTTTTATACTTTTATTTTTTTAAATACAAGTCAAAGTATGTTTCCAAATCACTCGTTTTTATTAGCATTTTCCATACTGTCCCAACTTTTTCGGAATTGGGACAGGCAAGATGGGAGTGTGCTTTAAAACTAGTTGCATGTGGATTTTATGCATTCGCAGCATTACGCAAATACTTCACTGGATCAGCTCAAAATGTGTCAGATGCTGTCAGGTTTTGACAGGACAGCAGAGATGTACAAAGGTTATAACCAATAATGGACATTATTAAAAATAATAGATGAAAGCAAGCAATCTAAAACATCAGGCTAAAAAATCAAAATGAAATTACCAGGCAGCATTCAGAAACTGAAAGAGTTATCAGTAACAGTGTCAGCACCAAGGGAAAATCCAAGTAGCAATAATTGGAGAAAACAGATCAAAAGTCATAACACAGGAAATCAATAGTAGCGAAATGCTTTAGAATTGCAGGCTGAAGGAAGTAAACAAGACATAGCAGCAAACAACCAAACTGAAAGGTATTCAGTTTGAAGAGGTGATTAATAAATGAGGTGCAGGTAAGTGTGAGTAATAAGATGCTGAACATGAGCTGGTTGGCGGGGGTGGTGGGGATGGTAGTCTGCAGTGGATTCTAGGAGATTGTGTTCTTGGAGGATGTGACAGATCCAATCTGATATGGGCCTTATTTAATATCAGAATGATGATAATATTATGCAGACAAATCGTGGCTATGGATTCAAATTTCAGAAAATTTGGCATTCTGACTTAGGGTTGTCCATTCAGCCATCAATCTGTGTGTCTGTTTGAGATTATTGTTAGAGCGATATCTCAAGAACAAGTGGTTGAATGTTTGTAGCCTTTCTATGGAATTATTGTAATGAGCAGATGAACAGATTAGATTTTGGAATTGGGGTCAAGGTGACAGTAATGTTAAAGCTCTGAAACAGTTTTTTCCCCCCAATAGCTTCCTTCCTGTTTGTCAGAAGAGTATAGAACTATTACTTAAACATTCATATTCAAGAACTCAAAGTCCATTTTCTGGCTATCTACAGTTTTTTAGGTCAAGGTCACAGCAGGGTCAAATGTCTGAAATAAAAAAAAATTTCAATAGTTTCCTTTCTGTTTCAAGTCTATTTAAGGGTATTTCATGCATACAAATTACTAACAAGAAGGAATAGAGTTTTTGGAGGTGGAGGCATCCCCATCAACAGCATTGACTTTGAGTTCTACTTGTTTTCATTTAAGCCTACTACATCTCCTTTGGCATTTTCAACTGGCTCTAGGAGCAGCCCAGTCTTTTGATTTCTGTCTCCAGGGCTCAGCGCTGGGTCATACTCTTTTCTGATTTACTTGGGGATTCGAAATGAGTATGTGCTGAGTGACATTTGTGGTAGGCTTATGAAGCATATGGTGATCCAGCACCTTCTTTTGGTTTCTTCCTCTACTGGCAGCTCCTCCTTAGACAAGTGTTGATGATTGTAGTAGACACCATTGTCCAGCACACATAAGGTCCACAGATTAAGACTGTTTTGGGCTTCAGTTGTGGATACAACAGAAACGCATTCACTGATCATCAGGAGATCATGAGGTTGAATCCTGATGATGACAAAGCCATTTGTGGCCAGGAGAGAAAAAATTGGATAGGATTCTGAGTTGGAGAGTTGGTGTTTTTCCTATCTGTCAGTCTCATCTCTCAGTCGGAATGACACTAGCCAATCGTGAATATCTGTGAGATCTATTAGAGGGCAGTTAGCACTTTCCTCCAAGTGTATAGCTGAGTAATAGTTCAAAAAGTTGCAGTGGTTTCACTTGTCTCAGAGGAAGCACATACTAGCTTTCATCCTGCTCAGTTGGTAGTTGATGCATGATAAGGGAGAGCTAGCTAGTGAGTGGGAATTGGCAAATTACCAAATTAGGCAGGAAAATTGGGGGTGGGGGTGGATGGCTGATTTGACATTGGTGTTGAACAATCTTACCTTGGTGCAGTGAGTCTGTTCCTTGGCGTCCCAGATGTTCCTTAGTCGCAGGAAGGCTTTCTTACTTTGCCAATTCTTGACATCGACATCTGTGCCTCCTGGCTTGTTAATGACACTGCTTCTCAGACAAGCCCAGAATAAAAATTTCCTAAGACCTAGTATTATACACATGCAATACCATTATATTTTGCACACAATATAAGAAAGATCTGAGATGATTTTATACTCATATTTCAGACAAGTCAGTGACGGGTTAGAGATGAGAGATCATCCTCAGAGATCCTGATCACATAAGCGCTTTTCCCCCATGCTTTAATAAATTCATACCAGAAATGATTAGCTGTTTTTTTTTAGTCAGAGACCTCTAATCGAACCATCAAGAATTGCAAAAAGTGCGCTGTCAATTAGGAGCAAGTGATTGTGCTGAAGAAGTACCCCTGGAGAAATGTGTTGCTCTATGCCCACAGGCAAGATGGAGGTCTACAACTGTCTCTGTTTGGTAGATGGATAACAGGCTGACCTAGTTTTTTTGAGCATTATGAATGTGATGGATATATAAGCCTATGTTATGGTTGGTAAAACTCTCACATGAATGTATATACCGAATATTACATTTCTCATCTCTCATTTAGGTTTCTGTATATCTGTAGGATCTGTAAACCAATTAAACCAACCAATTTTTTAATGCAGAAAAAATCTCAGTTTCACACAACACACCACTGTGAAGTTACATAATGCATAAAAGATTCAGTAGTGACAGGTGGATGATACATTGTGTAAATAATAGGCATGTTAGAAATATTTATAATAGCATAGTGTTTGAGTTCTTTTCAGAGATGTCTTCTGTGAAACAATGAAAAATATGGCAGCCTAAGAAAATGCTTTCAGAAATTCGCACCTTTTTTTTCTCATTTATATGCTATTTCTTTTCTTAGAGTAAGTTTATTAGTTGTTCTTTTTAAGTCACTTGGCTGGAGATGTTGAAAATTTCACATTGATAATAATGTGTGTGTCTGTGTGTGTATGTGTGTGTGTTTTGGGGTTGATGCCATGCCTCACTGCTTTGCAAAAAGCATCTGAGACCTAAAACACTTTAATTTCTACTGCCTGTCGCTGAAGATGTAGAGAGGGCTGCTGAGGAAAAAGACAAATTAAATCAGAGGAAATTATTTCTCTTTGCAGCTGACAAGCACATTGGGGTTTTGAAAAGTTAAATTAACTCATGGGATTCTCATAATTTCCTGTATCCATTCAACTGTGGCATGTGTGTGTGTGTATGTCTGTCTGTCTTTAAAGATTTCAAGAATTATTTATTTTTACTGTCTTACTATGTGGTTATTATTATTTGAGACTCTTTAAAAATGAGTTACATCTTACTTATAAAGTTTACCCCTTGAAATTATTATAATGATCTGAATTATCTGGATTTTTGCAGAAATTATCCATAAAATGTAATGTAACTTTTATTTGTAATAATAAATAAATAGAGAAATAAATATAGAAATATAGAAATATTGAAATGTTTGGTATATTTATTTGAATGGTTGAGGTAAATTATTGAAAAATTAATGTTTATTATCTACTGGAACATCAGTCAGATGCTTTCTGTAGCTTTCTTCAGTTCATATATTTTTTGGATATTTTATTTCAATTATCTCCTTTATTATTTTATGACTGAAATCAGGGCTTTTTGACTGAAATCAATTTTTGTTTGTGCATTTGTTTCCGGCACTCTGCTGTTGATCTACTTTTAGTCTAATTGTAGACTACAGCTATACACCTTCCTGTAAAAGCTCCTGAAAAATTTTCAAATACACTGGGCCTTTGATGAGTATTAGCCATCCAGTCCCTGAGGCAGCAAAGCAGCTCTACTCCACTATACCCCCACCTCCAGGCTTTACAGTTGGAATTTAGAGCCTGTCTCATAAAGCAGAGATTTTTTTTTTTTTAACCAGCTAACTTACTGCTTAGTCTCATCTAACCCTGGATTTTCTGTCTCACAAAAAGTGGACTTTTTATGAGTGAACTTGGACTTCATGCCTAATCTGTTCTGAAGCAGAGTAAGTTGAGGACGAGCCACTGGACAAAGCAGCTGTCAAAAAGGTGACGTTTATTCAGTGAAATACCAAATCTAGCTTCTTCAGTACACTCTGACTCTGATCCTTAAGATCACAAAACGTGAAAAGATCATGTCACATTACAAGGGTATTTACAGATCAACGAAATAAATCCTTTGGCTTTCCACAATGATATTTTCTATCATTTACATTTACAGCATTTGGCAGACGCCCAATCCAGAACGACTTTGAAGTTTCTATCAATAATCAATATTAATACATCCCGATACTGGTTCACTTGGTCACGGACTAAGAATACCATCAGTCTTAAAATTCTGTTGTGAGGTAATATAATAAGAAAATACAAATTCTTTTTAATGAAAAGTGTTCATTTAAGTGCTTTTGGAAGATTTAGGTCTTTAAGCATCATTGTGATATTGAATTTCAGCAAAGTGAATGTAGAGCAGCCTTTAAAAATTTTCTGGCACACAAAGACTTGATTTAATTGATTTTGTTGTCTGGGAATGTCCTGTACTCAACCACTAGTTAACTTTTATCTTCCATTTTGCTTACAATTACATAACATCTAAACCTCTAAACCACATATTACCTTTTTACATGAAACTGTTACAAAAATATCAATTTGTGAAACCAAAAAGGATTTTTTGTGATCAGTGATTTATTCGATTTCCAGGATAGGCTTTCTGAAAACGAATGAATAAATGAATGCATGATTCTGTTGTGGTAACCTTAAATGAACTAAACTAAAGAAAATGCCTGCACATCCTTTACTGTTATCCCTAGTTTCTTTGTCACTTGTATAAGGATTGTACATACTGCTTTTGCACTGGTATTAGTAAGACACTCTGACACTGAATTTCTAACTTATTTAATCTGTTTGCCTGTGTGTGACCTGATTGACACCTTCTTCTGTGTAATGTCATGGCAAAACCTGCACCTGAACCGAGTGGAAATTACTCTCTATTCAAGGGACCATTCTCATAGAATTTCTCACACTTTTCAGCTGACCTTAATTATTTATCTATTATATTTAGTGAAGATGAACGTCTTTATTTATTATCATGGATAACATGCTGAACAAATGAACAAATGTTTCACACAACTATAATTAAATTAAAATCTCAGTTTACTTCATGTTAATGTGGTCTGATTTGCCTTGTAATTCCACCTCATTATTTCTGTTTATGAGCACCTGCTAAGTAAGGAAAATGAGCAATGTCTTCAAACAGGAAGAAGTTTGGGTAAAAAGTAATGCCCAATTGTCTTCATATCACATTTTTCTACACTACTTCATGTAGGTTACAGCTATAAATAAAATATACAGTCAGTTCATATTGATGTGGTCTGAAATCAACTTAAAAGAAGTTATTGCTGCACATCCATACATTGTCAAGTTCCCATATCAAGTGTTTTGTTTCTTCACAGCTCCTCTGACATGGTTGCTGGTTGCCCAAACTCAGCAGTTCCTTGACCCAGAAAAGAAATTCTATCGTTTTCTGACTCTAACACGGCACAATAGCCTTATTTCACCAAGCCGGTCCGTCCCACAAGGAGCGCAATGTGACAACAATGAATAGTGCTGCTAAATATAGCAGAACCGAGGGGATAAAGAAGGCTCAAAAAAGCCAGCAGGCCCGCCAAACACTGCAGGCCACTCATTCATAACCATGACCAGTATGCTTTGAAGCATAATGTGAAAGTACATCCAGTAACTGCCACACTTAGGTTAATCAGAATGTGTGTTCTTGTTCTCTAATGTTGTGCTATAATAGGAACTGAGACACACATGTTGATCATAGTTACAGTTAGTAAGCTGCTCATCTATTTCAGCTTTCTTGTATTACAGCAATGAAAATCAAGAAAATCAGACCCTATCTCACCAAATAGGCTACACAGATACTTGTCCAGGCTCTTGTCATCTCAAAACTGGACTACTGCAACGCACTACTCTCGGGCCTCCCAGCCAGCTCCATCAAACCCCTTCAAATGATTCAGAATGCAGCAGCACGCCTCGTCTTCAACCAGCCAAAAACAACCCATGTCACACCCATCTTCATCTCGCTCCACTGGCTTCCTGTAGCCGCCCGCATCAAATTCAAGGCCTTGATGCTCACGTACAAGACCTTGTCTGGAACAGCACCCCCTACCTCAACTCTCTCCTTGAGGCTTACGTTCCCTCACGCAATCTGTGATCGGTTAACGACCAACGTTTAGTGGTGCCTACTCAACATGGCTCACGGTCCCTTTCCAGAACCTTCAAACTAACTGTTCCTCAGTGGTGGAATGAACTTCCAACCTCAATCCGGACCGCAGAATCTGTCACTATTTTCAAAAAACAGCTATAGACCCACCTCTTCCATGAGCACTTAACTAACCCCTAAAATGCCAACCCCCACATTATTTTTAAAAAATAAAAATAAAATTACTCTGGTTCTTACACCTCTACTCTATGCAATTTGCTTCTCTAGAACTCAATTAAAAATCGTGTACAGTAGCACTAGTTGTATTGTTCTCCGCTTGATATATCGCTTTGCTTGTATTTTCTCATTCGTAAGTCACGCTGGATAAAAGCGTCTGCTAAATGAATAAACATAAAATGTAAATGTAGTTAAATAGGATTTGTCGTAAAGTTGTAGCATTCATGTAAGTACTGAATAAGAAGCCCGCTACATAATTAAAGAGATGTAGGATTTTCTTCTAGTAAAATAATACATTTTTAAAAAGTGCTGGGCTTACCCCATGGGCATAGGCACCATTATACATAGAGGGGATGTAGGGGGACATGTCCTCCCCCACTTCAAAATCTAGGTTTTGTCCCCCCCACTTTTTCCTAATCTCAAATTTTATTTTGCATTGCCTGCCTGTCTCTGAGGATTTCTGAGTTGGACAGTCTCCAAATGAATCCATTCCACAACGTTCAGAAACATAATTCAATAAAAAAATACTAACTTTCACTATAATAAGCACAAGGGTCAGACTCGAGTAGCTATGGCTCACTGAACCGTTTGCCTGTTGCCAAGCTTGATGAGAGCAAAGTGTCTGTCATTGCAAGGTAACAAGCAAAATCTGGTATGGATTTCCAGAGAGGTGGCTACTCTTACGTAATGAAAGCAGAATGGATTCATTTGGAGATGACTCGAATGTTCCCTGACCATCCGTGGGGAAAAAATTTGTGTCCTGAGGTGAGGGCAGTTACGACACAGCTTTCAGACACTCTTGAGCACACTATCGTATAGATGAACGATCTACCACTTTGTACTTGAGGAAGGACATCATAGCGATTTCAGCCCATGAAATTGCTGATTGTTTGCTGGTTTTGATTGACAATTGAAATAATTATTTAACCTATATATGAAACTTTCAAGCATGCATACGTTTGCAAGCTAGCTAGCACACCAAAATTCTGTGTATGTGCCACTGCTACGTGTCCATAAACAATTTAATGGTCAAAATTAACCCAGGACAGAGGAGGATGAACAGCAGGTCATAGGAGTAGAAAAGACTGAGGAGGATACACTTGTAAGTTGTATGAACAGTTAGCAGTTAGCTAGCCAGTTCACGTCACACGGTGTTGGATGTTTGGGATGGAGGCGCCATCGTGTTGTTGCAGAGTTGCTGAGATATTAGTTGGAGACTATGTGTTTTCATTTTCTTTCGATTCTGGAAAACATCCTTTATTAAATAAAGTATAATATGCAGTTTATGTTATGTAGTAGGTTTTTGTTCTAGCCATCTCTCTGACTGTGCACCCGAGTCTTTATAATCTCTCCTCCCCAGTCTGAGTATTCTCAATCTTCTGTCACTGCAAATACCATCTTACAACGACACTAATTAGTACGTTCTGTTCCCAAAAGTCATTAGAAATAAGCATTTAAGTACTTTATTGGTAAAAATATCTTTTTAGATGTGATGTGCATCTGTGGAAAAAGTAAGTACACCCTTGGCCTCAGAAGCTAGAATTGCTCCTTTTAACAGAAATAACTTCTTGTATGCGTTTTGCATAATTGTCTAACAGGCTTGCTGGAATTTTTGACTATTCTGTGCAATATTTTTTCAGTTGCAAGATGTTTGAGGGGTTTCTTGCATGTACTGCCCATTTCAAATCCCCCACAACATTTCAATGGGATTCAAATCCGGGCTTTGACTAGGACATTCCATAACCCTCCATTTCTTCCTTTTGAGCCACTCCTTGGTGGCTTTGCTAGTGTGCTTAGGATCATTATCCTGTTGAAAGGTTCACTTTCCGTTCAACTTCCAGACAGATGGTGTCGTATTATCTTCAAGCACTCTTTGATATGCTGCAGAATTCATAGTTGAATCAATGAATGCAAGCTCTCCAGTCCCTGAGGCAGTGAAGCAACCCCAAACCATAACATTTCCACCACTGTGCTTCACGGTATGAAGTGCTTCTCCTGAAAAGCTGTCTTTGGTCTGTACCAAACATGTCTACCGTTACTGCGGCCAAACAACTCTATCATTGATTCATCTGTCCAGAGCACATTATTCCAAACGGCCTGGTCTTTGCCTGTATGCTCATTGACAAACTGTAGTCTTGCTTTAATATTCTTTTTAGACAGCAAAGGCTTTTTCCTGGCACGTCTCCCATGCAGGTCAAATTTGTGCAATCTCTTTCTGATTGTAGAAGCCTGCACTTTGACACAAACAGTTGTAAGACTTACTAGCAGATCCTGTGATGAAATTTTGGGGTTCTTGGAGACTTGTTTTTGCATCAGATGGTCTGCTCTTGGGCTGAATTTGCGGGGGAAGCCAGTCCTGGACTAATTGGCAGTCGTTTGAAATCTGTGCCATTTGTAGATGATTTTCCTTACAGTGGAATGATGTATTTCCAATAATTTGGAGATCTTTTTAAATCCCTTGCCAGACATCCACAACCTTTTTCCTGAAGGCCTTACAGAACTCTTTAGATCTTGGCATTATGACACCACACACCTCAATAACAAAGGGAACACCAGACACTAGATATGAGAGGGGTATAAATAAAACAGGTTCCACCTGCACTCCCTAAGCAAGTTCTAAATCATCTTGAACACATGATTCTAATTTTAAGGTGTGATAAATGTAGGGGTGTACTTGCTTTTTCCATGTGACTGATTTGGGTTTTTAATTTTTTTTTTTTTGGAAATTTAAATTGTGAAAATTACTACAAAATGTCAATTTTATGTATTTTGTGTGTCATTTGATAGAGCGCATCGCCTTTATTAATAGGCACTGTTTCAAAGAGGATCAAATGTTTGCTTGTCCAAATATGTCAAAACAGCCAACAATTTCCATGGGGTGTACTTATATTATATATAAGCAATATATATAATTATATATAAGCAAAATCCAGCACTCTTCATTATATTTTTTGTCTGAAAAGTGTCTCTTACCACTTAATATGCTTAATAGACACTTAATTTAATTTTGTGCTGGAAAACTAGTGTTTGGGAATCTAAAATGTTTACTGACTCGATAATGTAGAAGTCATAAAATAAAAATCTATTACAAAGTTTGTACTAAAAATCAGGGTGCCTAAGACTTTTGCTCAGTACTGTATATATTTATATATTTTCACGATTTACATTTATATATTCAGAGTTATAACTTTATATTCAGGATTTATATATACTTATTCTGATTTCATATAATTATTTCCTGTTTGATATATATACACACACTTAGGGAGCCTATGCACATGATTGTTTATCATCTTTTATTAATACTTAATATTTGAAAATAATCTATTTTCATAGTAAAACATGTACTGGTAATATGTTTAACATTCAAAACTACTATTTCTTATTCTTTATATACAGTAGATTATGTATATAGAGTTAATTATTCATTTGATATTTATGCCTTTTTTTCTCTATTTCAATGTCCATAATGTCCATAAATCTAACATCAATATGTACATAAAACATTTAGTTGCCAAAGGTGAGTGTGAGGAAGAGCTAGGATGAGAATGAGAAGGAAAGTGAGAGAAAGATGGAGTGGATGTGTTGAATTGAACGGTGTAATGCATCATGCCTGTCACAACAGATAAATAAAATGGTTCTTGTTTGGTTGTCTCTAAGTTTCACAGAGAGGTTTGACAGGTCTGGATGTGTGCTGCTGATTATATATAAACAGAAGTGCTGCCTGCTTATTTGCAGGACTTTTGTGACATGTCTGAAGTGATTAAGATTTCATTTGTCTTGCATTTTGGCCTTCTTGGGATTCCTGTCTGTATTCACTAATATATTTATTAGGTGTGGATTCCATGCTGGATCACGTATGGCTGTTAGCATTCAGTGTAGGGACTGTGTGGTGTGTTGTGCGTTTAAAAAAATATATGAATATGGAATAAAGCTCTAAATGTGAGGAAGGATAATTGAGCTTCTCTGTTGATTGGAAATGAATTCCCATGGGAAAGGCTTGTTATGATGTTTACTTCCTTCATCTCAGGCAGCCACATGGGTACTCACTATAAATATATCATATAGCATGCAGGAGAGTCTTGCCCATGGCCAGGATGATGATGTGATGCATCGATCAGCCAAAGCTTTCAGGTCTGCTGTCTTTTTTGGAGAAGATAAGCAGGTTTTGCACCTGGTGGCTTCAGATTACAGTTGTTTTCCATGTGTCTATCACATACATGTGTATCACATACACAATGGCATTCTTGTGTTTGGAGTTCATGTGCAGTCTGTTGACTGGTTGGTAGTCATTGGCGCAGTTGGTCAGAATGCCATCATTAGTGTCCCTGCGGTGTGTGAACTGGCAAACTCCTTTGTATCCAATCAGCTGAGCAACAGGACCTAACCCTCTTTTCAAACAGTTGGCTCTTTAACATCCTATTTAAACTGTGATTGGGGCTGAAAAGCAGGTGTTCGTAATGATTGTTTACCACTGAAATAAATCCAAAATGCGCCCTAAGATTTTGCACGATGCTCCATTCATTAGCATTTTGGACCATTTGGATTGGATTGAATTCCTTTCTATTTGGCGTCCTTTATCTCAAGAAGTGGCTTACTGTGCATCCATCTGCTTGAGAGAGGAACAGGCCCAAACTACAGAAACTTGACTGATAAAAAACCTATTACTTTGACATTACTGCTAGCACTATGATTGATCCGAATTAAACATGGCTGCCCTCAATCGTATGTCCATGCCTTTCTCTAGTGACAGCAAGTGTGATTATATTAATTTTGATGCCATTGGTGGCCAAAAAGCATTTGGAAACTTCTGGCAAGCGCACAGGCTACCTGGAAATTTCCTAGAATCCGTGAGCAATACACTCTCATTATCCAGACGCAGGGTTCAGAGTAAATCCAATAATGTTCCGCATCCTCCTTTAGACATCATTTTTATCCTCCAATTTTGTCTGTAAATGGATGATGAGATCATTTCACAGAGCCCTGCTACCTGTTTCATGTCCAATGCTGCGTTGTGGCTCATAGGGAAGGAGTTTATCTGTGTTACAGGAGATGAAAATGCCACCCTGAGACATTGTTTTTGTCAGAGTTGACTGGGGCAAATTTCCTAAGAGATTGCTAGATCACCGCTGGGCTAAGCAAGGGCTCAAATGGTGAATCATTTTAATCCATTTTATAGCCTTCCACTTGCTGCTACTGCTTGGTAGATTAATGTAGCTCAAGCCTCACTGCATGATAGATTAACATACTGTATCAGTCATCCCCAAACATCCTGCTGGAGAACTTTCCCACAAAGCCTATTGTGCTGCATCTGGTCCAACTAATTACTTCAAATGACCTTGATCAACTGGAATGAAGATGTTGGATGTATTAGATGTACCAAATGTATGTAAATGTATTATTGTTGGCACTAAAAGTACATCTGGGTAGAAATGCTTCTACACAGTGGATCATTTTAATCAGCCTATGCTCTGAACCAATTTTGAGAAGATTATAGCCCTTGCGATTAGCGTTAAAAGTGAATCATTTTTGTTTTAACCTGCTCATTTTCTGTGCGGCTCCACTCATCCTTCTCCTGAATGGACCGGGTCCTGATGACACCCGAACTTCTGTAATCACAAAGCACTGCAGATCCAAAACCCGTTTTCTATGCTTGTAATCATGACATGAAGAAAACCGCTGACACCAGACCAGCTCCTAGATGTACTCAGAGATACAGTGTGAATGTCTGAGTGGGTCTCTGAGCTCTGCAGCACAGAGGAAAGTGAGTCTCATCAGGAGTGCAGAACTGAGCATCTGATTGCTCTCCCTCCTGCTGGACTGCAGATTTCCTGTGTGCCAGGACAAAAAACACCTGGAAATATGAAATGCAATAATCTGAGGTTAATTAACTCTTGACTCTGCAGGGTAACCCTCTGTAGGAGGACAATGATGGGTTGTAGGAGAAGAGATGGATGGACAGAGTCAAATCAAAGAAGAGGCAGAGGGATAATAGCAAGATCAGTTAAATAGGAGAGAGGAGAAGGAATGTTTCAAAAGAAAACTGAGAATGAAAAAAAAAAAGAGCTGATGAAAAGAAAGAGAGAAGGCTGTAATAAAACTTTGACATAATGCAGTATTTCATCTGTTTGGATCAAACATCGGTAGCAAAACATCCCAGATTGAGCATGTCTAAGAGACATGGTCTCAGTCCACTTACTAGCAATCCATTGCAGTTTGATGGAAATGAGAAAATAATGCAACCCTAATTCGATCCAACTACAGGAAGTGAAATGGAATTTTGAAATAACTGATGTTGGTAGCTTCTGTGTTAAAAATGATTTTATTTTTTTAGGATCTTTCCATTCCAATCCTCCTGACACATTTGTGCATCCACTGTTGCCTTATTTTTGCAGATTTGAGAAGTAAACGTGACAGAATACGTCAAACAATGAAAGAACTAAATGGAAAAAAAAAGAACCTCCATGAACATGGAGTTGTCAGTATACTCAAAATAGACTCGGTGCATGTCTTTTTAGAACAGTCTGGTTTTGAGAGAGCAGTGAGCCGAGCAGACTTCAGAACATCACAGTGTTTCCAGATCGGTTTTGCACTGGACTACTTTTAAACTGCTGTCATGGAGAAATTTTGTATTTCTGATGCTGCAGCATTACAATGTATTGCATGATATACCTTTTAAATATTAAAATGTGATTTTGCAATCGTAGCCATGCTGTTAGACTTTAGAAAACAGTGTATAGCGTGTGGAAAGGACATATTCGGAGTGCTGCCGTGTTTTGGGCTGATTTTTAAAATAGGCATGGCAGCCTTGTCAAACTGAACATACAGTATAAACAAAAACAGCAGCGTTGGCAGTGAATGTAGCAGAGAGACAAAAATCATCAAATCTTCCCTTAAATGTGTTCCTGCTTCTACAGCTTCAAGCAAGGGCGTAAACAGTAGACAGACCCATATATTTAGACCAAACACAGATGGCAGAGGTATAGGAACAAATGTCGTAGTGGAACTGTAACCACCACTTTTTTCTTGCTCGAGATGTCTGTCTGTGTCAGAACGTCTTTTTTCCGTTTGAAGTATTCCAGCAGAAGGACAGGGTAGTTCAGTGGCGGTCCTGAAGTAACTGAAAGAGAGGTAGATATGATAATCAAAAAGAAAGGCTGCGAACTGGATTAGAGAACGTAGGAGAGGGAGAAAACACATTTGTCAGTGACTGTGCTAGTCTGTTTCTGCTAGATGAGAAAGGGGAAAAAGGCAATTAGCTAGTTTGATTTTGTTGTTACTAATAGATTTCCTGCTGTCACTCCTGCTCAGATGCACGGAAGAGGCCATCTGGCTAACCTTAATGAAGAGACTTAAGCTATCACCACCAATCAAGTCTCTATCTCTCTTCCAGTCTCTCTTCATCTTTCTCTGAATCAGGGCTGATGTACAGCGTATGTGGGTTTGTTCCTCATGGGGCAGCTTCTGGCTCGATAGTGTTTACCTTCTATTAAAGGACTGCTCCTGTATTTCTTTTTCCAGCTTAATTTCTATTCTCTGTTTGGTATGTCTGATTACCAGAGAGAGTTGAATTTGGAGTGTGTTTTGAGTAAACCTGTTTCCCATTATTATCTCAGTACCTGGAAATGCTGAAAAGAAAAACTGTAGTGTCGTAAATCTTGTCTGTGGTAATCATACATGCACTACAATTGCAGTGTACAGATTACGTTTAAAAAAAAAAAAAAAGACTAGTATCCCTTTAAATGTACAGATTTAAAACATTTGCATTTGTTTGGATTAATTGCCATTCTGTACTGAGCCTGTAAGCAGCGCTTAAAATAATTTCTATCATCTGTGCGCTTTCCATACTCTGTACCTGTCTTTGTCTCTTGAGTTCCCAGCCAGATCTCTAGCCAAGCAGCCACAGACTAGTGTGAAATATAATAGTGTGGATCATCTGCTACAGTACAGAAGCAGGCAGCTCTGAGATATGGTTTCTTGTGGATTCAATGTGGAAGGATTTGATCTTTCACACAAAAACTCTTCCGCTGACAGACCACAGGGGATGCTCTATCTGCTAGATTAGAGAGCGAGAGAGAGGGGGAGAGAGACAGAGAGAGAGAGAGAGAGAGAGTGAGTGAGTGAGTGAGTGAGAGAGAGAGAGAGAGAGAGAGAGAGTGTCTTAGATTGTCTTAGATTGGCACTTAGGGGAGAGAACGCTCGGCTGCAAGGCATTTGAAAACAATTCAATGATGGCAAGGAAACAGCAATGAAACAAACCGTTGAAGTTTCCTCTGAAGAGCAGGAGGGCTAGTTTACAGTAGATCGTTAAACCCGGTCTATCGAGATCGGTTTAGTTTGAACTTGCTAGACTTCAGCTGGTAATAAATTCCAAAGATTTACAGATACTGCATTTACAGCTCTTATGGTCAATATTATATAACTGCAAGACAGTATTTTCTGTTGTTTCTGTGCCAGAGAGATGACCCAATAACAACTTACTGCTAACGGTGCTGCTAAGCAGAAGTTGTTTATTTCACATTTCCCTGTTATTGCCTGCACCACTGAAGTACTAGAATATGAATAACTCTATGGGGATGATGCTGTTGCAACACACATGGCCTTTCCACGATCAAAGTTCATTTATAACCTCTATCCTAACCTCTGTGCTCTGATTTAAAGATGGAGGACAGGCAAACCAAGCAGCAGATGTATTAAACTGGGTATATCTGCAGGCTTAGTTAAGCCTTGACATACTTTTTAAAATCTTTTTTTTTTTTTTCTTACCCCAAATTCACATCAGATGTGGCACAACAGCACTTTTCATTTTAATCCAGAAAGCTAACGCTCAAATGTACAACTGTGACAACAAAACCTGGGCGATAGGGAGAGATGGAATTGGGCCAGCTGTAATTACAGCACAGCTCAATTAAATCAGGACATGAGACAGTGGGACAGTGAATTAACAGCCTGTTCTTGTATGTTCTAGTTATCCATGAGTATGACTACAGTATAAACATTGTTCCATCCATGTTACATTATCATGACATTTTTGTATAATACAGTACCCTCCACTAATATTGGCACCTTTGGTAAATATGAGCAAAGAAAGCTCAAAAAAATTGTGTTTATTGTTGGACCTTTTGATCTTTTGTTCAAAACATTCACAAAAATACTCTGCTCTCATGGATATCAAACAATTGCAAACAAAACACAGGTTTATCAAAAAAATATATATATATTTTTGGAAATGGTTGTTCCCCTTTCCAAAACCATAGGAATTAATATGGGATTACTCACCCCCTTTGCTGCTCTAATAGGCTCTACTTTTCTGCAAAGTCTTTCCACTAGATTTTGGAGTGTAGCTGTGTGGATTTGTGCTCGTTCAGCCACAAGAGCATTACTGAGGATTGAGCACTGATGTTGGTCAAGAAGTCTTGGTGCATAGTTGGCATTCCAGTTCATCCTGAAGATTCTCATTTGGGTTGACGGCTCTATGCGGTTCACTCAAATTTTTCCACACCGACATGGGCAAACCATGTCTTTATGGACCATGCTTTGTGAACAGGGGCATTGTCATGATTGAACAGGTTTGGGCCTTTTAGTTCCAGTGAAGAGAAAGCATGATGTTACAGCATACAAGGACATTCTATAAAATTGTGTGCTTCCAAATTTGTGGGAAGAGTTTGAGGAAGACCCACATATGGGTGTGATGGTCAGGTGTCCACATACCATATTGTGTAGCACAATTAGCTTGTGTATGCAAGCATTGGTATGGGACTAACAGTTTACTAATGATTAATTCAGTCAGTAACCGCTTTAATCTGGTCAAAGTTGCAATGAATCTGCAGTGCATCCCTGGATGGGTCAGCAGTGCATTGCACCATACGTTCACATCTTGGGGCAATTTAGCATAGCCAATCCACCTACCAATTTTTTTTTGGGGTGGTGTGAGGAAACCGGAGAACCCGGAGGAATCCCACCAGGAGAACATTGTGAAACTAAACACAGACGTTAACCCGAGATCCAGGTCAAACCAGAGACCCTGTAGCTGTGAAGCAGCAACACTACCTGGCAAGATTGTGCTGCAAAACACAGGGGATTACACGAACAAGGAGATTAAAAGGATCTTTTTCTTTAATGTGCTTTACATTTTAGGCTCAGATGATCCAGGGGAAACATCTGGCATCACCAGGGAGTCTGTCAGAATCCCAGAGCTGAACAGCTTGTTCTGACAGAGCAATGCGTGTTCTTCAGCTCATGATCATCCTCCAATGAGTGGAATGCTAGTGTAGTTAGTGCTGTATATTCAGATCATAAAATGAACAAGGTGAAGAAGACACTACGCAGGTCACAGTTATGTGTGATAAGTCAGAAAAATGGCCAAATTTAACCAGTGGTGTGCATATAGTGAGATACTCATGATTATTAGGAAAGATTATTATATGATGGATAAAATAGTGCAAAATGATAGCAATACATACAGTAAGGAACAGTTTAGAATAGTGCATTGTCTGGGGATGAGGTGGGGAGGGGAGGGGCTGTGTATGCTTTGGGCCCCCACAAATTAAGTGGATAACTGGATGACTAAAGGATGAAAAATCAGTCTAAAAATACCACTCAAAGAAAAATGTATTCAAGGAATTTCTCTAACAAAGCAGTTTTAATTATGCATAGGGGGAAAAGGAAAAATAAAAAAGTAATAACAGCCAAATAACTTAACACTTAATATTCCCTTTGTGAAAAATAAATCTCACAAAGTATCACATGACATTCGATGAGTGCAGCATAGCCTCTTTTTTCCTCCCACTTTTTCAGGGCAAAGGATAGGCCATATTTATATACCCCCCTATTCCTTTGCATTATAATCTGACAGGGTGACCTTAACTGTCGCCTAGTTGTCCGAATAAATGACCCCAGTTTAAGCCTCATGATAAAGGTGTTAAGCCTCAGCCTTTCATGAACATACTGAATGTCATCTATCAAAACATTTGAAACTTCTCTTTTGAGACCAAAAATGTGCACAAATTTCACATTAACCATAGACATTGATCAATCAGAATTAATAATAATAATATCATCAGACATATAATTCAAGAGAGAGCAATTCAGGACCAAATCTCAGTATGGTTCATTATGGATCATTGTGTGCTCATTAGTGCCCTTTGAATTGTTAGTGTTTCATGGTTTCTCATGTAGAGGAATATCACACAAAAGATTTTATCATTTTATATTGTACACAAAACCGCTACACTTGTGGGTGGGTTACATTTCACACTTACAAAAAGTGGATAACATTACAGGCAGATCTTTTTTTTTTTGTATTTGTTGTATAATGACCTATTTGGCACAAAAGAAGCGACACTTCTGAAAAAGAAAAATACACAGCTGAAGCTCTAGCAACTCTGTTTTGGAGGATTATGCGAGCCTGCACAGTGGACAGATACCGTGAAGGAAATAAGTATTGGATGCGTAAACATTTTTTTCAGTAAATATATTTCCAATGAGGTTATTCACAAGAAATTTTCACCAGACATCAGTATTAACTCAAGAAATCTAGAAATATAAAGAATTCATAACATTATGTGTAATAAAGTGGAATGACACAGGAAAAAAGTATTGAACACGCTAAGAAAAAGCAGTTCTCCAAGGCAAGGTAAGGGAAGGAATCAGCTGAAATCCGTAAGTAATTACACCCCCTATATTATATTTCTGAATTTCTTGAGTTAATACTGATGTCTGATGAAAATTTCATGTGAATAGAATTAATTGTAAATATATTTACTGAAAAAAATGTTGACGTGTGCAAAACTTATTTCCCCCCACTGTATCCATAAACTATTTCTCACTTAAAGCAGGTTGTGCTTAAATTCTTAAGAAAAAGAAAGTTTCTGAAGAAAATGTCATCTTTAACAGTTCATGTCTAGGTGCGTCTTTGTAAACTATCTCACTCTGTGCATGTATATGTGTGTTTGTTCTCCTCTGCAGGTGTGTATTGTGCAGAAGCGTGACACAGAGAAGATGTACGCCATGAAGTACATGAACAAACAGCAGTGCATAGAGCGAGATGAGGTCCGAAACGTCTTTAGAGAGCTAGAGATCCTACAGGACATTGAACATGTTTTTTTAGTCAACCTCTGGTGACTATCCTGTGTTTTTTCACTTCTTTTATGTATTCTGCATGCAGAATGATGGTTCTATGTGTACGTTGTCTGCATAAGTGCTTTCAAAAGTGTCTTGTAACATATGCATGGTTATAGCAATTATGTCTCATTTTCTCTCGCTCTCATCCATTAGCTCTCCTGCTAGTGCATATTTTGCTACTAAGGCATAAGGCATTCTTTCTGTCTGACTTCTAACTTATATCTTAGAACTTTTTGGTGCAATGTAGAAATTCACAGCCTTTCTGTTCTTGAGTGTTTGCAGCTTGCAGCGTGAGGTAAACAGTCTGTATTTACATTCAGGAAGGCATCTCTTGATTGTAGATTTTGATAATGATATGCCTACCTCCTCCAGAGTAGTATTGATTTGACCAGATGTTGTGGAGGGGTTTTTCTTCACCAAGGAAAGAATTCTGTGAGCATCCACTTTAGCTGTCTTCCATGGTCTTCCAGGCCTTTTGGTGTTGCTGAGCTCACCAGTGCATTCCTTCTTTTTAAGAATGTACCAAGTTGTTGATTTGGCCACTCTTATAGTTTCTTTGATCTCACCGATAGGTCTGTTTTGTTTTTTCAGTCTAATGATGGCCTCCTTCACTTGCATCGACACTTCTTTGGACTGCATATTGAGAGTTCCTATGAACAGCTACCAAATGTAAATTCAACACTTGGAATCAACTCCAGACCTTTTGATCTCATTAATTTGTCATGAAATAATGAGGAAACAGGCCACACCTGGCTATCAAACTGCTTAGCAGTTAGTTGTCCAGTTACTTTAGAAAATGGAGGGAGTCTGTAAAAAAAAAAAAAAAATTCCTAAACGGTTAATGCAATATTTTTGTTAAACCGCTTGAGTTAAAGCTGAAAGACTACACTTCAAAGCTTGCTTGCTTCATTTCAAATCCATAGTGGTGGTGTACAGAGGCAATATGAAATAATATATATTTAAAAAATTATACACACACATTCACACACACACACAGCTGGTGAGCTGGTGTCTGGCTATGTAGCTCATTTGCAGCAGGTCATAACAGCAAAAGGATCTTTTACTAAGTACTAAAGATGTTTGCCATGAAGGGGTTGAATAATTTCGAAACTGGAGAAATCATTATAAGTTGCATTTTCAGTTGAATTTGGGGAAACCACTTGAAGCATTCGATGTGTTGAACTATTTCAATTGCTTTTATTTGATTTGTTCATCGCAAACCGCTGAAAGTCTGTAAATTTTGACAATAAACCTGATTTGCAGTGGGGGTTGAATAATTTTGATTGCGTGTGTGTGTGTGTGTGTATGTATATGTATGTATGTGTGTATATATATATATATATATATATATATATATATATATATATATATATATATATATATATATATATATATATATATATATATATACACACACACACACACACGTACACATATACACACACGTGTGCCTGAAATAGTGCATGCAAAAAAAAAAATTCATTAATATTATACTATCCACCCTCAAGACACTGTAAATCTGAGCATGGCTGCTGTGGGGAAGTTTCCATCTGTCTGCATGTGTTTGTTTGAGCGGCACACATTTCAGTCATTTCCCCCTCTCTGTTTAGAATGCCGCCCCGTTCTCGCAAACCATATGGATGGACCTGGCTGATTGGCACTGCAAACCCATCAGCGTTGGCGCACAGACACAGCTGTTAGACAGACAGACATTTCTGTAATCAAACGTCCACCTGTCTTTCCTCTCTTACTAGACGCGAGGAAGCATTTACGCTAGCTGCATGACTGACCACCTTCCAACTGCCTCCTGCTCAAACCACAGCTGTTCCTGCTGTCAGAGAAATTCAGAAAGAGTTACAGAAACATAACTAACTTTCTGAACAGCCTCATAGACCTGGCAGTCTGTTTGTTCCTGGCATCCTGTCAGGTTCTAGGTTCTTCTTTTTTAGGGTGTATTAATCATGCTAGCCTCATTGTGTTCCTGCAGCACAGCTTGGTTAGGGGACTGCGTTGTGTTACTTTCTCTTCCCTTGTGGTTTTGGAAAGTGTTATGAGTGTTATACACTGCATCCTTATAATGCCTAGCTCTGTCTAAGGAGAGCATTATGCTCAGCTCTGCATGTGTGTATTGAAGAAGGAACTGAAGTTTAAGGAGGTTTTGACAGTGCAAGTGCGACTGATGGGAAAATGCTGCCCCTTCCCCCCACCCCCTTTCTCATTGCATTGCCTTAGGAATTAAGCTCTTCTTATGGCAATTCTGGTAGGAAAACACTGCTTTCTTAATGACCTTTTTTATGAATCATCTCTCCCACAGACCTGGTAGCTTTTTCCACTCAGATGAACAGACTAAACCTTGGCTCTAGATCATTGTACATTATATCCTGCAGTATACACAGCCTATAAACCTTTACTAAGAACAGTAAAGATGTATATATATCTGGGGACATAAAATGTAGCTTTAGGCTATGCAGCAATGATTTACATGGGATTCCATCTTACATTCTCACTGCAGTTCTTCCAAGTAGTCTGCTTAATGATTAGGATCAAAGGGTGAAATGGAATCGAGGAAACAGTAGAAATGAGTGTGACAAAGCAGTAGAAATGAGAGTGTGTGAAAGCAGTAGAAGTGAGCATGAGTGAAAGCAGTGAGTGTGTGAAAGCAGTAGAAGTGAGAGTGTGTGAAAGCAGTAGAAGTGAGAGTGTGTGGAAGCAGTAGAAGTGAGAGTGTGTGGAAGCAGTAGATGTGAGAGTGTGTGGAAGCAGTAGATGTGAGAGTGTGAAAGCAGTAGAAGTGAGTGTGTGTGAAAGCAGTCGAAATGAGTGTGTGTGAAAGCAGTCGAAATGAGTGTGTGTGAAAGCAGTAGAAGTGAGTGTGTGTGAAAGCAGTAGAAGTGAGAGTGTGTGGAAGCAGTAGAAGTGAGAGTGTGTGGAAGCAGTAGAAGTGAGAGTGTGTGAAAGCAGTAGAAGTGAGTGTGTGAAAGCAATAGACGAGAGAGTGTGTGAAAGCACTACAATCGAGAGTGTGTGAAAGCAGTAGATTTGAGTGTGTGGAAGCAGTAGACGTGAGAGTGTGTGAAAGCAGTCGGAATGAGTGTGTGTGAAAGCAATAGAAATGAGTGTGTGAAAGCAGTAGAAGTGAATGTGTGTGAAAGCAGTAGAAGTGAGCGTGTGTGAAAGCAGTAGAAGTGAGCGTGTGTAAAAGCAGTAGAAGTGAGTGTTTGAAAGCAGTGGAACTGAGAGTGTGTGAAAGCAGTAGACGTGAGTGTGTGAAAGCAGTAGAAGTGAGAGTGTCTGGAAGCAGTAGATGTGAGAGTGTGAAAGCAGTAGAAGTGAGAGTGTGTGAAAGCAGTGAGTGTGTGAAAGCAGTAGAAGTGAGAGTGTGTGAAAGCAGTAGAAGTGAGAGTGTGTGGAAGCAGTAGAAGTGAGAGTGTGTGAAAGCAGTAGAAATGAGTGTGTGAAAGCAGTAGAAGTGAGAGTGTGTGAAAGCAATAGAAGTGAGTGTGTATGAAAGCAGTAGAAGTGAGTGTGTGTGAAAGCAATAGAAGTGAGTGTGTGTGAAAGCAGTAGAAGTGAGTGTGTGTGAAAGCAGTAGAAGTGAGTGTGTGTGGAAGCAGTAGATGTGAGAGTGTGTGGAAGCAGTAGATGTGAGAGTGTGAAAGCAGTAGAAGTGAGAGTGTGTGAAAGCAGTGAGTGTGTGAAAGCAGTAGAAGTGAGAGTGTGTGAAAGCAGTAGAAGTGAGAGTGTGTGAAGGCAGTAGAAGTGAGTGTGTGAAGGCAGTAGAAGTGAGAGTGTGTGAAAGCAGTAGAAGTGAGTGTGTGAAAGCAGTAGAAATGAGTGTGTGAAAGCAGTAGAAGTGAGAGTGTATGAAAGCAGTGAGTGTGTGAAAGCAGAAGAAGTGAGCATGTGTGAAAGCAGTGAGTGTGTGAAAGCAGTAGAAGTGAGAGTGTGTGGAAGCAGTAGAAGTGAGAGTGTGTGAAAGCAATAGAAGTGAGTGTGTATGAAAGCAGTAGAAGTGAGTGTGTGTGAAAGCAATAGAAGTGAGTGTGTGTGAAAGCAGTAGAAGTGAGTGTGTGTGAAAGCAGTAGAAGTGAGTGTGTGTGGAAGCAGTAGATGTGAGAGTGTGTGGAAGCAGTAGATGTGAGAGTGTGAAAGCAGTAGAAGTGAGAGTGTGTGAAAGCAGTGAGTGTGTGAAAGCAGTAGAAGTGAGAGTGTGTGAAAGCAGTAGAAGTGAGAGTGTGTGAAGGCAGTAGAAGTGAGTGTGTGAAGGCAGTAGAAGTGAGAGTGTGTGAAAGCAGTAGAAGTGAGTGTGTGAAAGCAGTAGAAATGAGTGTGTGAAAGCAGTAGAAGTGAGAGTGTGTGAAAGCAGTGAGTGTGTGAAAGCAGAAGAAGTGAGCATGTGTGAAAGCAGTGAGTGTGTGAAAGCAGTAGAAGTGAGAGTGTGTGGAAGCAGTAGAAGTGAGAGTGTGAAAGCAGTAGAAGTGAGAGTGTGGAAGCAGTAGAAGTGAGTGTGTGAAAGCAGTAGAAGTGAGTGTGTGAAAGCAGTAGAAGTGAGAGTGTGGAAGCAGTAGAAGTGAGTGTGTGAAAGCAGTAGAAGTGAGAGTGTGTGAAAGCAGTGAGTGTGTGAAAGCAGTAGAAGTGAGCATTGTGAAAGCAGTGAGTGTGTGAAAGCAGTAGAAGTGAGAGTGTGTGGAAGCAGTAGAAGTGAGAGTGTGGGGAAGCAGTAGATGTGAGAGTGTGAAAGCAGTAGAAGTGAGAGTGTGGGGAAGCAGTAGATGTGAGTGTGAAAGCAGTAGAAGTGAGAGTGTGGAAGCAGTAGAAGTGAGTGTGTGAAAGCAGTAGAAGTGAGAGTGTGTGAAAGCAGTCGAAATGAGTGTGTGTGAAAGCAATAGAAATGAGTGTGTGTGAAAGCAGTAGAAGTGAGCGTGTGTGAAAGCAGTAGAAGTGAGCGTGTGTAAAAGCAGTAGAAGTGGGCGTGTGTAAAAGCAGTAGAAGTGAGCGTGTGTGAAAGCAGTAGAAGTGAGCGTGTGTGAAAGCAGTAGAAGTGAGTGTGTGAAAGCAGTAGAAGTGAGAGTGTGTGAAAGCAGTAGAAGTGAGAGTGTGTGAAAGCAGTAGACGTGAGAGTGTGTGAAAGCAGTAGAAGTGAGAGTGTGGAAGCAGTAGAAGTGAGAGTGTGTGGAAGCAGTAGATGTGAGAGTGTGAAAGCAGTAGAAGTGAGAGTGTGGAAGCAGTAGAAGTGAGTGTGTGAAAGCAGTAGAAATGAGTGTTTGTGAAAGCAGTAGAAATGAGCGTGTGTGAAAGCAGTAGAAGTGAGAGTGTGTAAAAGCAGTAGAAGTGAGAGTGTGTGAAAGCAGTAGAAGTGAGAGTGTGTGAAAGCAGTAGACGAGAGAGTGTGTGAAAGCACTAGAATCGAGAGTGTGTGAAAGCAGTAGATTTGAGTGTGTGGAAGCAGTAGACGTGAGAGTGTGTGAAAGCAGTCGAATTGAGTGTGTGTGAAAGCACTAGAATTGAGAGTGTGTGAAAGCAGTAGAAGTGAGCGTGTGTAAAAGCAGTAGAAGTGAGTGTGTGTGGAAGCAGTAGAAGTGAGAGTGTGTGGAAGCAGTAGAAGTGAGTGTATGAAAGCAGTAGAAATGAGTGTGTGAAAGCAGTTGAAGTGAGAGTGTGTGAAAGCAGTCGAAATGAGTGTGTGAAAGCAGTGGAAGTGAGAGTGTGTGAAAGCAGTCGAAGTGAGTGTGTGAAAGCAGTAGAAATGAGTGTGTGAAAGCAGTAGAAGTGAGTGTGTGAAAGCAGTAGAAGTGAGAGTGTGTGAAAGCAGTCGAAATGAGTGTGTGTGAAAGCAATAGAAATGAGTGTGTGTGTGAAAGCAGTAAAAGTGAGCGTGTGTAAAAGCAGTAGAAGTGGGCGTGTGTAAAAGCAGTAGAAGTGAGCGTGTGTGAAAGCAGTAGAAGTGAGTGTGTGAAAGCAGTAGAAGTGAGAGTGTGTGAAAGCAGTAGAAGTGAGAGTGTGTGAAAGCAGTAGACGTGAGAGTGTGTGAAAGCAGTAGAAGTGAGAGTGTGGAAGCAGTAGATGTGAGAGTGTGAAAGCAGTAGAAGTGAGAGTGTGGAAGCAGTAGAAGTGAGTGTGTGAAAGCAGTAGAAATGAGTGTTTGTGAAAGCAGTGAGTGTGTGAAAGCAGTAGAAGTGAGCATGTGTGAAAGCAGTGAGTGTGTGAAAGCAGTCGAAATGAGTGTGTGTGAAAGCAATAGAAATGAGTGTGTGTGAAAGCAGTAGAAGTGAGCGTGTGTGAAAGCAGTAGAAGTGAGCGTGTGTAAAAGCAGTAGAAGTGGGCGTGTGTAAAAGCAGTAGAAGTGAGCGTGTGTGAAAGCAGTAGAAGTGAGTGTGTGAAAGCAGTAGAAGTGAGAGTGTGTGAAAGCAGTAGAAGTGAGAGTGTGTGAAAGCAGTAGAAGTGAGAGTGTGTGAAAGCAGTAGAAGTGAGAGTGTGGAAGCAGTAGAAGTGAGTGTGTGAAAGCAGTAGAAATGAGCGTTTGTGAAAGCAATAGAAATGAGTGTGTGTGAAAGCAGTAGAAGTGAGCGTGTGTGAAAGCAGTAGAAGTGAGCGTGTGTGAAAGCAGTAGAAGTGAGCGTGTGTAAAAGCAGTAGAAGTGAGAGTGTGTGAAAGCAGTAGACGAGAGAGTGTGTGAAAGCACTAGAATCGAGAGTGTGTGAAAGCAGTAGATTTGAGTGTGTGGAAGCAGTAGACGTGAGAGTGTGTGAAAGCAGTCAAATTGAGTGTGTGTGAAAGCACTAGAATTGAGAGTGTGTGAAAGCAGTAGAAGTAAATGTGTGTGAAAGCACTAGAATTGAGAGTGTGTGAAAGCAGTAGAAGTGAGCGTGTGTAAAAGCAGTAGAAGTGAGTGTGTGTGGAAGCAGTAGAAGTGAGAGTGTGTGGGAGCAGTAGAAATAAGTGTGTGAAAGCAGTAGATGTGAGATTGTGAAAGCAGTAGAAGTGAGTGTGTGTGAAAGCACTAGAATTGAGTGTGTGTGAAAGCAGTAGAAGTGAGAGTGTGTGAAGGCAGTAGAAGTGAGTGTGTGAAGGCAGTCGAAGTGAGAGTGTGTGAAAGCAGTTGAAGTGAGAGTGTGTGAAAGCAGTGGAAGTGAGTGTGTGAAAGCAGTCAAAGTAAGAGTGTGTGAAAGCAGTCGAAGTGAGTGTGTGAAAGCAGTAGAAATGAGTGTGTGAAAGCAGTAGAAGTGAGAGTGTGGGGAAGCAGTAGATGTGAGAGTGTGAAAGCAGTAGAAGTGAGAGTGTGGAAGCAGTAGAAGTGAGTGTGTGAAAGCAGTCGAAATGAGTGTGTGTGAAAGCAATAGAAATGAGTGTGTGTGAAAGCAGTAGAAGTGATTGTGTGTGAAAGCACTAGAATTGAGAGTGTGTGAAAGCAGTAGAAGTGAGCGTGTGTGAAAGCAGTAGAAGTGAGCGTGTGTGAAAGCAGTAGAAGTGGGCGTGTGTAAAAGCAGTAGAAGTGAGCGTGTGTGAAAGCAGTAGAAGTGAGTGTGTGAAAGCAGTAGAAGTGAGAGTGTGTGGAAGCAGTAGACGTGAGAGTGTGTGAAAGCAGTAGAAGTGAGCATGTGTGAAAGCAGTGAGTGTGTGAAAGCAGTAGAAGTGAGAGTGTGTGAAAGCAGTAGAAGTGAGAGTGTGTGAAGGCAGTAGAAGTGAGTGTGTGAAGGCAGTAGAAGTGAGAGTGTGTGAAAGCAGTAGAAGTGAGAGTGTGTGAAAGCAGTAGACGTGAGAGTGTGTGAAAGCAGTAGAAGTGAGAGTGTGTGGAAGCAGTAGATGTGAGAGTGTGAAAGCAGTAGAAGTGAGAGTGTGTGAAAGCAGTGAGTGTGTGAAAGCAGTAGAAGTGAGCATGTGTGAAAGCAGTAGAAGTGAGTGTGTGTGGAAGCAGTAGAAGTGAGAGTGTGGAGAAGCAGTAGATGTGAGAGTGTGAAAGCAGTAGAAGTGAGAGTGTGTGAAAGCAGTGAGTGTGTGAAAGCAGTAGAAGTGAGCATGTGTGAAAGCAGTGAGTGTGTGAAAGCAGTAGAAGTGAGAGTGTGTGAAAGCAGTAGAAGTGAGAGTGTGTGAAGGCAGTAGAAGTGAGTGTGTGAAGGCAGTAGAAGTGAGAGTGTGTGAAAGCAGTAGAAATGAGTGTGTGAAAGCAGTAGAAGTGAGAGTGTGAAAGCAGTAGAAATGAGTGTGTGAAAGCAGTAGACGTGAGAGTGTGTGGAAGCAGTAGAAGTGAGAGTGTGTGGAAGCAGTAGACGTGAGAGTGTGTGAAAGCAGTAGAAGTGAGAGTGTGTGAAAGCAGTGAGTGTGTGAAAGCAGTAGAAGTGAGCATGTGTGAAAGCAGTGAGTGTGTGAAAGCAGTAGAAGTGAGAGTGTGTGAAGGCAGTAGAAGTGAGTGTGTGAAGGCAGTAGAAGTGAGAGTGTGTGAAAGCAGTCGAAGTGAGAGTGTGTGAAAGCAGTAGAAGTGAGTGTGTGAAAGCAGTAGAAATGAGTGTGTGAAAGCAGTAGACGTGAGAGTGTATGAAAGCAGTAGACATGAGAGTGTGTGGAAGCAGTAGAAGTGAGAGTGTGTGGAAGCAGTAGATGTGAGAGTGTGAAAGCAGTAGAAGTGAGCATGTGTGAAAGCAGTGAGTGTGTGAAAGCAGTACAAGTGAGAGTGTGTGGAAGCAGTACAAGTGAGAGTGTGTGGAAGCAGTAGAAGTGAGAGTGTGGGGAAGCAGTAGATGTGAGAGTGTGAAAGCAGTAGAAGTGAGTGTGTGAAAGCAGTAGAAGTGAGCGTGTGTGAAAGCAGTCGAAATGAGTGTGTGTGAAAGCACTAGAATTGAGAGTGTGTGAAAGCAGTAGAAGTGAGCATGTGTGAAAGCAGTAGAAGTGAGCGTGTGTAAAAGCAGTAGAAGTGGGCGTGTGTAAAAGCAGTAGAAGTGAGTGTGAAAGCAGTAGAAGTGAGAGTGTGTGGAAGCAGTAGACGTGAGAGTGTGTGAAAGCAGTAGAAGTGAGCATGTGTGAAAGCAGTGAGTGTGTGAAAGCAGTAGAAGTGAGAGTGTGTGAAAGCAGTAGAAGTGAGAGTGTGTGAAGGCAGTAGAAGTGAGTGTGTGAAGGCAGTAGAAGTGAGAGTGTGTGAAAGCAGTCGAAGTGAGAGTGTGTGAAAGCAGTAGAAGTGAGTGTGTGAAAGCAGTAGAAGTGAGACTGTGTGGAAGCAGTAGATGTGAGAGTGTGAAAGCAGTAGAAATGAGCGTGTGTGAAAGCAGTAGAAGTGAGCGTGTGTGAAAGCAGTAGAAGTGAGCGTGTGTGAAAGCAGTAGAAGTGAGAGTGTGTGAAAGCAGTAGACGAGAGAGTGTGTGAAAGCAGTAGACGAGAGAGTGTGTGAAAGCAGTAGATTTGAGTGTGTGGAAGCAGTAGACGTGAGAGTGTGTGAAAGCAGTCGAATTGAGTGTGTGTGAAAGCAATAGAAATGAGTGTGTGAAAGCAGTAGAAGTGAATGTGTGTGAAAGCACTAGAATTGAGAGTGTGTGAAAGCAGTAGAAGTGAGCGTGTGTAAAAGCAGTAGAAGTGAGTGTGTGTGGAAGCAGTAGAAGTGAGAGTGTGAAAGCAGTAGAAGTGAGTGTGTGTGGAAGCAGTAGATGTGAGAGTGTGAAAGCAGTAGAAGTGAGAGTGTGTGAAAGCAGTGAGTGTGCGAAAGCAGTAGAAGTGAGCATGTGTGAAAGCAATGAGTGTGTGAAAGTAGTAGAAGTGAG